>NC_041384.1:226928785-226949533 GCF_002162155.2 Triticum dicoccoides | reverse complement strand
CTGCCACATGTATAATCTAGAAGACTCCATGGTTGAACTTAATTCATGACTAAGGGCCTCTTTGATTCATAGGATTGCAGAAACACAGGAATAGGAAAAAAGTAGGATTGGAATGGCATGTTCATTGGATCCCTATAGGATTTGAGTTTGTTTGATTGTGTCACATGAAAAACAAAGGATTTCTTTCAAGAGGTTGGAGTGCATGTTAGAATTCCTGTGAAACGTAGTACAAATGAATCCTTAGGAAAATATTCTACATGATTCAATCCTACAAATCAAACGACCAACGTAGGAAAAATTCCTAAGGATTCTAATCCTTCAAAGATCCTATGAAAATCCTTTGAATCAAATAGACCCTAACTTTGCCACAACTAAGCTTAGGCAAAGTTATTAGTTCTTCAAAACGAGAGAAACAAGTTGGCAAGCCTAAGGGAATCTTGCCACATTTTTTGTGTGTATGTCATGTGGGGCCTTAGTGTGGCTTGCCTAAGGTGTGGCTTGAATCAAACACTCGCCTAAGTTAATCAAACTTGCCTAACCTTACATTCCACCAGATTTTGCCACATGTTAGAATCCAGAAAGCTCCACATGTAGAAGCATAATGCACAAACCACCAGAATCTCATGCGTGCAATGCACGTGTACCTTAGTAGTACTAGTTGGTAGCAGTAAGAAACAAATTCTAGTTTTGGCACGAGCTCGTACTGCGGGATCACCACAAGGCCTGCCGCAGGAGTTACATTTCCCTCTCGGGGCGCACGGGACCGAATTTTAGTGGCTTAGTGGTAGAAATAAGAAACGTGATGGTCACCGTGGTTCAACTTCCATGGACAAGTTGTCATGTCTGATGACACATGTATATCAAAACTAGAGTGTTTATATTTCAAGCACATGAACAAGTATTATTCTACTACTTTGGATCCATTGCAACACACGGGCCAACACATTGGTAGTAGTAGTGTCCATCTCTATCTCTAGAGGCCTTCCCTCGTTCATCCTTTTTTCTCAGAAGATAAACTACTCATACAAATGCATCTTGATGTTCCATGGAACGCACGAGGATGTTTCCTTGGGGGTCTCTCTAGCGCGACGTGGCCGTAGTTGCAAGTTGACGCCCCTTGAGATGCCGACGTTGAGGGGCACTCGGATTTCCTCCGATGAGCAGGTAAGATGAGTTTGATCACGTAGTAAATGCATTCTAAAGACTACTTCCGTGTCCATTTCCTAATTCTCCCCCTACCCATTGTTTCACAGGTTAGGCTCGGTGCGAGTGGAGATTGGCTTGCATATGTACGGGAGGGTACCAACATCAATTTGCACAACATTTACAACGGTGAAACCATTCCCGTAGAACCTTTGTCCAACATTGGGATCAGCCATGCAACGGGCCACCGCATGAATTGGTACGATGGAACCACGGTGAGATTGAATAAGATAGCACGAACCTTGCACATGGCGGTCAAAGGCGGACCATGCTGTCTGCGGCCGATTTGTTGCCGTACAAGTAGGAAGACACCGTGCTCCTTTCTAACCGCATCTGCGCGGTGACAAACCAGGGGACTTATTTTGTATGGGACACATCCTACGATATACTCCCTCTCTCCCAGTTTATTTGTTTTGAATCTTTTCATTTTATAACTTTCAAATTCAAATTTAGAGCTCCCCATCACATGTTGAGATTACAATGTCCATTAAATCATTGCGTGCATGTATAGTAAAGAAACAAATCTCGAGTTTGTCACGAGTTCGTGCTGCGGGAGCATCACAAGCCCTGGCGCAGGAGTTAAATTTCCCTCTCAGGGCCGTCGGGACTGAGCTTCAGCGCCTTACTACACCTACCTTTGAGTCAATAACATGTGGACCCGATAGGTGACTGGTCCACATGTAATGCACCCATAGGCAGAGGGCGGTGGGGCCAAGAGGGGTGAGCCGCAGGTCGGGGGACGTGTGGTTTCATGGGTTCGAGCGGCGTCATGGGAATCGCGGGTGCTGTGGTAGAAACTTGATGCTCGCCGCATTTTAGGTGGCCCACATGTCATGCACACAAAGGCAGAGGGGCGGTGCGGCTGAGAGGGGTGAGGTGCACGTCGGGGGGCGTGGTGCCGTGGGTTGGAGAGGCATCGTTGGAATCGCGAGATGAAACGTGATGGTCACCGTAGTTGAACTTCCATGGACAAGCTGTCATGTCTACGGACACATGCACTGCATACCGATCACTGGAAGGAGTAGCAGAGAAAGCTATATATGCGGATAAATAGTTCCTTATAGTCAAGCGGACCCACGCTACTACTCTGTTCCAAAGACATGCACACCATCGAAATAGTCCATCTATATCAATATACACCGAGAGGGAATAATTTTTTTACAAGAGAGGAAATAGTTCATCCATCCATAATGCCCTCCTGTTGGTGCAGCCTTTTCTTCTTCTTCTTCTTCTTCTTCTTCTTCTTCTTCTTCTTCTTCTTCTTCTTCTTCTTCTTCTTCTTCTTCTTCTTCTTCTTCTTCTTCTTCTTCTTCTTCTTCTTCTTCTTCTTCTTCTTCTTCTTCTTCTTCTTCTTATTCTTCTTCTTCTTGTTCTCATTCTCTGTGGGAGACGGCTTCGCAACAAGCTCTTTGGACCTTGCAGCTATCTCGAAACTCACACGGACATCGAGGGCAGCATATTTTATCCACTCGTACGTCAAGGGATAATTCTCCCATCCAGACGACCTTAATGCCACCGTCTCGTCACCCTTCTGAAGATTTGTACCGAGCACAAAATTTGCTATGTCGAATAGGGATGGTGTCTGTTTATCACAAACTTCTATAGGAATTTTGATTCTAGTTTGTAGGTCAGCGATGCTATTCAAATCAAGCTTGTACGGCTCCAGCTTCTGTTTGTCCCCTTCGATGGCTGCCCCATAGAAGTATACGTCCTCCCGAGACAAGAAATCGTGAAGCTCACCTGGTATGGAGGGCGAGTGTATGATGTGGTACACCAAAACATCATCTTCGAAGCACAACTGAAGGACGGCAGCGCGTTGGATCTTCCTAGGGGCACGCTCAGTGTACTCTGCGTCGAGACCGATGACCCTCGTCTCTACCTTTTCGAGGGAGTTGGATACTTTGTTGATCCACTGCCGAACGACCCTTGGGTGGACGGTGACGGTGGCAACTATGCGCATCGAGCCTTCGACGAGGACATGTTGGATGCTAAAAACCCGCATCTCGATCTCTATCGCCATTTGGAACCGTTGGAACGGAGGGCTATGGTTTGGAGAATTAGGATTAGATGGCTAGTCTAACTGAGGTAGTAGATGATTATTTAAAGAGGTTAAAACAATGTGAACGCAGTGGGGTTTGGATGCAAATGAAGACGAAGGGGAGGTGAAGAAGCTGAGGAGAATCAGTTCCTGATGGAGAAGTAAATGGGAGAAGTGGCGTGCAGGCAGTTGATTAGACGACTAGGTAGACTAAACGAAAAGGCTATGTGGGTAGACTGATGAGTCATACCTGTTCGTATACGTGCCCATCCTTCCTGATAGGTGGGACCTATGCAAACAGATAAAAAATGTGTCGTAGTTTCTTTTGAGCGCGTGAGTGGGAGACACAACATTCTCTGGTTAAGGAATACTCCCTCCATTTAGGTGAGTATAAGTCACCTTATGAAAATCAGGTTTTCCCAAAACCTTTAGGCGTGGAGCATTAACTTCCTACTCGATCCCCTCCCAGCCTCGTTAGCCAGCGTTCTCTTCCTCTGCTGCCGCGTTCTACCTTTCCATTTTTCCTCTTCTCAAGTGTGGAACGATCTGCATGCCGTCCTTGATGCACCAGAACGACCACTGCATGTCTCGCGGCAGAGCGTTGATTAGGCATGCACGAGAATTTGGTTCTGCTCGCAATATGGATGATACCTGAACGATGAAGTGAACAGGCATGCTAGCACGGGATACCTATTTACGCTATACAATACTGGAGTACTCATGTACCTACTGGTAGTAGTAGTAGTAGTAGTAGTAGTAGTAGTAGTAGTAGTAGTACAACTGTGGTAAACTTGATGGTCAAAATACTATTCATCCGATCCTCACAGTGAAGTGACAACACCCTGCGCCTGACACTAGTCCAGGCGGCGTGTTCGGGTTACCAAAGTCAGCCTCACCCTATGCACAGTGCAGTCTGTCACCGCCGCTGTACAGCACATTGGCGCCTCACCTCGTCCCCCTCTCCGTCCCATAGCACCACTCCATCTCCATCTCCTTCTCTGTCTCCATCTCACTGTGCCCTGTGTACCGTCGCCTCACTCGCCTCCCCCAGTACCACTATTCCTTCGCTAGCCGCTCCAGCACCGACATCCTTCTCCCCCGTAAATCAAGCCCCTTCCAAACTCCACCATGGCCAAATGCGAACCGCGCATCATCCATATGAGCCGCGATTGGAGCAATCTCCCCAGTGACATCCTCGACCTCTGTTGTTCGTGTATGGATATGTTGAGCACCCTGCGGCTGGCTGCATGCTCGAGGGACATGCACACGACCATCGTCGAAGCGAGGCCTAAGCTTTTCAAGACACCCTGCTTGCTGCTATCTGGTCTTGCGAGATTGGCTCACCATGATACGGAGGCGTGCATGATGCCCCTCGACTTCAATCCGATCTCCATTAGCCAAAACTTCTTTGCAGGTATGTAGTGGGTCGCCGTACATCATTTCCCTCGACATCGATCCAATCACCATCGCCCGAAACTTCTTGGCAGGTATGTACTGGGTAGGCATGAACTCCCACTGGATGGCTGCCTTCAGAGAAGATGGTAAAAAGTTGGTGCTTGTGAACTTCCAGACCTCCCATGAGATTATCCTTCTTCCATTGGATTATATAGAGTATTACCATCACGGTCCAAGTCATCTAGATTACTACGTCAGTTGGACGGACCTTGTTTTGCAGAAGATTGTAATCTGCCAAGTTCCCACACGACATGCGAATTACGCAGACTTCAAGCTAATTGCCTTGTTCGACCGCGGACTCGCCTATCTTTACGCTGGTGCCTTCTTTAGCTGGAGACAACTCGGCTCGTAGTGGATCATCGTCAGAGCTGATACACACTTCTGTGATGCTATTGAACACAATGGCATCATCTACGCGATCGACAAAGCAGATGGCACCACGTATTGTTGGGACGGCGCGTGTAAGTTGTTTGCTCTCATGTTAATGATGACGCCATGACACTGTTTGAACTTTTTGTGATGATTGGCATATCTCTGTTTGACCAGAATTTGAGTAGAACTATGGCAATGTATTAGAGACTGTAAATCAGCTATATTTGGAATGAGTTAATTCATGCGATTGTGACCATGTCATTACAACCAATTTGTACCCTAAATAATCAAATGGTTAGGAATATATGGATATTATCCTTATTTTACAGTAATCTATATACTACTACTAAATATGAGTGTGTATTAATGGCCATGTTAGTTTCCTCATTTTCATGATGTAGAAACATGCACCACACTGTTGGTTTCATCTAACCATACATTAGGGAAGTAAATGTGCATATGGAGAACTCTATATTTGGAAGTAGTGAAATCCTGCAATGCTTACCATGTGTACATACCTATATTCGCCCTTCAGCAATCAATGGCTAGAATAATATCCTCACAAAATTTTTGCCCACAGAACACGAGTATATAACAATGCATGGTCTGTTAGTTACATTGAAGAATTTGTTTGTGAGGACAGAACATGATTACATAACATGCATGACATGGTAGTTTCCTGTGAAGAATCGATTGCGAGATAACATGAGTATAACCATGCATGGCACTTCTATATTTTCGAACCCAGTATACATTTCCCTGTATTTTCCTCCCAGTTCCAATAGGGACATATCAATGCTGTTTCTTGCATTATCCTACTCATAGTCTGAACAATGCTGATCTTACATTAACAATGCCTGTCCTTTTTGATATGATGCAGTGTCCCTACAGTTACTGCCCTTTGTAATCACACCACCTTTGCCAAAAACAGGGAAGCACAATTGGTTCCTGGCTCGATCAGACGATGGCAAAACACTGATGATCATTCGGACACATGAGCCGGAAAAGTTATATTGCAAAAACCCCACTGTATACAAGCACCGTGTAATACGTGAGTATCCGGACAGTGGCTGTTACGTCTATGAGCAGGATACCAGCTTGTTGGGGCCTTTAGGATTTTTTAGTTGGAGGCGGGTAAACAGCCTTGGTTCACACTCTCTGTTTCTCGGACTCAATTATCTGATTAATCAGGAGATCACCGTTGGCAAGGACCTTGATGGCAGAGAGGCTCTGTTTGCTATGGAAAACTGTGTCTACACGGCGAGCCCTAGGAGTTCGGGAGCAAACTCCCCTGATTGTCAACGATACAACCTGCAGCCAAAAGAAGGTGAGAATGACAAAGGCATCCGGATTAACTTTGATCCTTGGATGTCTCAATTACGACAGGCAGTGATGTGGTTCGAGCCTTCAGGTTGATAGGTAATTGGGCTGTTGCATCGAAAGGGTGGATTACTGGTGTCTTCGGATCACTGGTTGCTGAAGCGGGGCTGCAAATTATGATGGTGTTGGATCATCTCTTCGAATGAATTTGTTGTCTTTGCTGCTGGTTCTGGATGGGTAGTTCTTTCTTTTGTTATGCATATTCCTTGTCATTTGGTCATCCTCGTCTATGTCACTCTTACTATGTAATAGTTGCTTCCGTTTAGAATGTCATTCTCGTCTGGATCACGAGAGTCTGAGCGCTGCAGATGGGTGCGTTTTGGTGGTGTAGCAAGACTTCTTATGAACTATCATGTCTTGTTGTTTATGTCAGTAGTAGTCACTAGTCAATGTTTGAATGTTGTATATATCGTTGTTTTGAACTGTTTATTGTCTCGAACTACTGGTGGGCTAAATGAGGGCATCACCATTCTCCAGTGTTCAGAGTATATCTCCTTTTTTCAAGTTATATAATTTGAGCTCAGTGTCTTTTCGATGATGTACACTTGTTTGGGCCAGTGGGGTGTCGTTGAATATGGGTCGAGTAGTAACGCAATGCCAAACATGTCAATTATGACTCTCAGGCCGGGCTCTCAAAAGATCCTGAAAAAAAGGCCTGGCTCTCCAAGAAAGAATGAATAAGGACTCTTAGGCTGACATGTGGGCGCCACCGGTGTTTTCGTGCGCTTGCGCACCGTGAGCATATTGGCGCGTGCTCAAAATTCATGCTACCTTTTCATCCGCAGTCTCCCGCCCCTCCCCCACCTCTGAAATCTCGATTCCTACTCCAGTTCCTCCAAATCCCCCTCCTGTACTCCCTGTACTCAAGCGCACTATCATGTCGCCGGTCAACGCGGATCTCTGAGCTGGAGATCCTGAGGTCCGTCCTGCCTTCGGTCACTGCGTGCTGTCGCTCAACAGTGGCATGGCGGCGCTTGACGACCAGTTTGCCGGCAAAGTGCTGATGGTAACCATCAACGGCGACCGGCCTCCTGTCTCGCCGGATGAGTCAAAGCTCTTGGCATTGCGCACGACATCCAAATAAGTGACTTGCTCGTAGAAGTCTGTCCGCCACCGGCTGATTTCTTCGTCAGGTTCCGGACAACTTTCGACTGCAGTCGTGTGTTCGAATCTTCCCGGCGTTTGTTCTGCGATGGCACGCTGGTGAGCTTTGATCGGTGGCACCCAGGATGGGGCTCGGTGCCCTCTGAGCTTGAGTTTTTAACAAAGCTTACCTTCCACGGCATGCCTCGACGTGCTTGGAACAACGAGTCCATGAACGAGCTTATCAACGACCTTGGAGGTGAGCTCGTAAGTATGTTTGTTCCTCCAGACAGCTGGGCTCTGATGGTTATGGCATGGATGAAGAAGCCGTCCACCATACCGAAGGTGATTGGTGTTGAGATACCGGTGCAGGAACCGGGGTTGTACTATTCGTTGCCACCAAGGCCGCTGCGGACCACGTTAGGGATGTACCTGTATCAAGTGTTCGTGCATGTCGAAGAAGTGGTCAATCCATCAATCGAAGTCCTGCCGCCGCCGCTGGTGCCAGGGTCCGTCGACGACGTCCATTACAGGAGTCAACGTCAGACTTTCCCCATGTTGCTCGGAACGATGGATGGCACAGGGCCTACTCCATCGCGCGGCGGAGGCCACTACTTCTTTGGGAGAAGAGGCAGGGCTGGTTGCTTGGATGTGCTCTAATTTGAGGTAACAACTGAATCTTGTCAGATACTAGTTAAATCCGAGCTATGGGTGTGAAGCACTGATATGCCAGTACATTTGATTGTGACCTATTCTAATTGTGTACCTGAACTTTTTTTAGAAAGGGTTGTACGTCAACTTAATGTGCTAGGAGAACTTATTGTGTTGTCTGTCTGTTTTCTTTGCACAACATTCAAGATATTTCCCCGTCATTGATAAAGACGATGAACCGTTATGTATGACTTCGTTGGATTCAACATAGCCCTTCCCGTAGCGATCCACTGCTTCCATCCTGATTGTGCCGCTTGCGTGAAATTTTTATATGCAAGTTCAGTGTGCTATGATGTTCTATATGATTGTGTCAACTATATAAGTTTTTACTGAGCATCAGCAATGCATATGGCTGAAGATGTATTTAAGAGCATCGGCCGATGGGTCTCTCTCTCTCTCTCTCTCTCTCTCACACACACACACACACACACACAAGTGGGACCCGTTGAATTATTTATTTGCTTGTGACAGTTTTTAATTAGGTTCCACTCTAATCTAACTTTTTTCTTAAGTTATTAATTGAGCTTAGTGACTTCAAAAAGTTGTACAGAAGCCTTGTTTGGGCCTTTCCGGCGTCGCTGAATGTGGGCTGAGTAACCATGTTAGGTTGTACTGTACTACACATGCCTTTTTTTTCGCTATTTTTTCTTAAATAATACATTTTTTTATTAATTTTCATAAATATTACGTTGGGTAATTTTTTTCAAAAATAATACACCGTCCACCCGCTGCAGGCCGACTCGGCCTAGTCGGCCCACAGCAGGCCAATTGGATTCCAGTCGGCCTACAGCTGGCCGCCTGGCCCCTGTCGACCCACTGCGGGCCGACTGGAGCTAATTGGCTCACTGTGGGCTAATTGTTTTTGCAAAAGTGTTAATCATGTATTTAAAAAATATGTGTATTGTGACCTCCTCCGCTCGCCGTGGGCCCACTGTTGACTAAAAAAATATGTTTTAAAAAGTGTTAATCATGTATTTAAAAATTGTTAAATGTGTGTATAAAAATGTTCCTTATCTATACAATTTTTTTAATATGTGTATAAAAAATAGCTTTTTTTCAACATCAGCAATGCAACTGGGCCGACAGTTGTACACAATATCCGGATCAACTTGTTATTCTCCGCCCCGCTGGGCTGCAAACTTTCCTAGGAGGTATGCATTAGGTTTAACAAGAAAATGGACTTTAAGAAATAATAAATGGGATGTAATTATAATAACTGGACAGTTTGTAGCGACCCGACCCGAATGGATCAAGTCTCTGTGCTTAAGTGTCATCCCTGGATCGGTATGCTGACACACACAGTACTCGAGGATTTATAACAGAGGTAAATCACATGTGAAAGTAATGTAAAATACTATTACCTCAATCCAAAATAGCGGAAGTAACAAGGTTGTGGATTCCCATCAACACCAACGGCAAAGTTGAGTGTAGAAATCGTAACCCTAATGTATCACTTACTCGTCGTAAGATAATCCTGCAACATTAGACGTTGCAGCCACAGAGGGTCAGTACATTGAATGTACTGGCAAATTCACACCATAGAGAATGATGAATAAAGGCTATCACTACATGCATATTTGGCTGGTGGAAAAGCTCTATGGTTATAAGGTTTTGCGAAAAGCCAATTTTTCCCTACTGCAAAGGAATAAATTTATTTAACTATCATGGTGGTTGTTAAACATTGAGAATGGTTGACAGCATTCTCAATCCCAATTAAGTAATATCATTAAACCCAACAATATTCATTTAAAGTAACGTGATGAGATCAACAGGATAATCCAAGAACTAGATACTCAAGATGTCCATAACCGGGGACACGGCTAACCATGGTTAGTTTATACACTCTGCAGAGGTTTGCGCACTTTTCCCCACAAGACTCGATCGCCTCCATTTGGTTTCTCGCACTACATGGTGTTTGAGAAGACGGATGACCGAGACATAGTCTTTCAGAAGCGCTAGCACCTTACGATGGGTAGACCGTACCACCTACATCCCCTACATCTGCTAGTCTACCACCGTAAAAGTTCGCACGACTTAGTCAACTATGCTAGAGCCCATAATAGCTTGTGGCTGCACACGGAAGTTTCTAGTATGAATAGTCTCATGATCCCTTTGAGCCTGGGTGGCGGTCCAAAAGAAAACAGGCAAGTCCTGGAATACCCAGGTGCCTCAATCCACCCAGATGTGTGTTTAAGTTGCCACCTTAGATAAGCCATTAATTAACAATCTCACATCTGTCATGGATTTCACTCACCCAATCCACGTCTACTAGCATAGCATAGCATAATAAGCAAACGTAGAAGTAACTCCCAAAGGTTTGATAATAAACAGGTAATAGGTACTACCTCATCTACTTCCCATCCCACAATTTAATTAGATCCTAATCATGCAATGTGTGAGGATTGATCTAATGCAATGAAACTGGGTAGTAGAAAAGGTATGATCAAAGTGTCACTTGCCTTGCTGATGATCCGCGAAACCTAACGATTCGAAGTAACAGGCGGCGCACTCCGGGTATTCTATCGCAGACAAACAAACAAGCATACAATAAGTACTCATCTAATGCACAGGTAAAACTCAAATAAGAGATCTAACCAGAAGGTTCAACTTAAGAACTCCGGTTGGCAAAAAGAATCAAATCGAACGAAGCAACGAAAGTCAAACTGTGAAAGAAAACAACTTCATTCTAGTAATCTGGATCTAGGGCAAATTTTACAGTAGCAAAATCTTGTTTAAGTTGGTTAAACGGATAAAGGGTTTCGAGACGAATCCCTAGACGCTTGAATCGCCTAATTCCGATAAACGAGCGAAAAGTTAAACTAAAACGAAAATCGGATTAGGAATCGGAAAAATCGCAGTTTTAATCCGAGAATAAGAAAAACTACGAACGCCGAATTTTTTTTCTCTTTTTTTCGGCACAGAAAACGAGGCGCGACGAACCTCGGGCGGCGGGATCGTCGGCGACGGCAGCGGCTCCGGCGGCATGCGCGGATCGAGGCGGGGCTGATGGGCTGGGGCGGCGCTATTTAAAGGCTGCCCCTGGGCGGTGTCCCGCTCGGGTACGGCCTGAAGTCGGTTCGTTTTTTTAATTATTCCGCTCGGAAGAAAAATAAAAAGAAATACTAAACGGATTCCAAAAATTCCGAAATAAATTTTCACGGGCTTCTAAAATCAAGCCGCACAAGGTGAACGTTTATTTGGGCCCTAAATGCAATTTTGAAAAACGCACATTTTTCCTAAATTCAAATAAAACACCAAAAAACTCTGAAATAAAATCTTATTTGATTTTTTATTAAATCCTCAATATTTCTTTATTTTGGGAAAGTCATTTTATTCCCTCATATTTTTGTAATAGAAATAATTGATGATAAAATAAATAAAATGAAATGATCCTATTCTCAACATTTGAGAAAACTCAAATATGAAAATAACGAAATCCCCAACTCTCTCCGTGGGTCATTGAGTTGCGTAAAGTTTCAGAATTGGAAATATTTTCCAAATGAAATTCAAATATTTTCAACACCCCATGTCATTTAAATAAATGGAAGAAGTCATGTCATCTTCTCTCCAGGGTTTTGTGATGAAAAGAATTTGAATTCTCGGGGATCAAAAGAAAAAGGTGAAAGTTTGGGAAAGTCCTTTTATTCCCTCTCATTTAACTTTCAAAAAGTTTCGAATTTCACTCACTTTCAGTCAATCAATCAACCAATCAATCAAATCTATCTATTTGTTTATAACATTCCAAAATTTAGAATTTTGGGATGTTACAAACCTACCACCCTTAAAATGAATCTCGTCCTCGAGATTCGGAGAGGCTAGCAAGAAATAGGTTAGGTTCAGGGTCTTCTCAAAATCCATCGCTCGTCTCACGGGGTCTGGGGTGCTACCACCCTTAGAAGCATGGTTACTATTCCATCAAAACCCATATACTTCATCCACATTGTTAACAGTGTCGGTCTTCTTAGATCTTCAGGATAATTCCTTATCCGGGCTCTTCCGGTGGTGGCATAACCTTTTTCCTCAATTCTTCTGTACTTTCATCCTGGTAAGGTTATTTCCGAGACTGGGTCTTCTTAGCTGACGGGTCTGGTGCCAATTCTAAATAACTATCGATATCTCATGGTGGTCAACAATTTATGGTTTCTCCGGCAGGAAATGGGTCTGGTTGATCCTCACCGTATAACCTACGATTAGAAAAAGCTACCTTGTACAAGGGAAAATTGCTATACCATTCTAAGGTTTAAACAGGGTTGTGATCGTCGTCTCTCTACTATAGGTAAGTCACTCAGATTTACCATCCCATATAGCAAGGCAAATAATAAGAGTAAGTCGGTATGGTGATCAATCCATCCCGCACCCAAATCATTACCATGTATACAGTTTAGCGAATCTCGCATACTAACACTCGGTCATCCTCACAAGCATTGCAGAATTTCTCTTGTCGACGAACGAAGTTCGGATATATCCTTAGATTCTGCAAGCCAGACAAACATCTATCGTTCCTTCACAACTCTCAGGTTTTGCGTTAACTCCTATAAGATCATCTATCGATAAATGTCGTATCTTCCTCCGGGGTTTTTCCTTCAGCAAGAATGTGCTTGCTTCTTGGCAGGTCCTGGGGCCTGTGGGTTATGGTCCATCTCATCACTTGTAGTCCTTGAACTTATCATCGGGCAACTGATCATTATTCCAACTTCCAACTTCCTAGTATTCTTAAATCCATCCAATTGTATTGACTTCCTTTCTTCTATTTGCACCAAAATCGGACATGAGTACTCAGTCTCATCATGGAATTTCCCTTGATCCATATTTCCAACATCATACCTCCTTTATATCCAATAGTAATTCATCTCTTCATCCTCGTGGAATATCCCACATACCGAGTTAAAAACTTATACTTATGAAGTCCATACTCCACTTCATGGAACATCATTATCCTTTCCAGGGTCAAGCGTCCTTACAAGGGAATATTGGCCATCTCTGCATGGCACTTCTTCAACTGGGAAATGTGAAACACATCATGAACTCCTGACAGTCCTTCGGGTGACTCCAACTTGTTGGCCACTTCTCCAATACGCTCCAAGAGTCGGTATGGCCCTACAAATCTCGGGGCTAACAGTCCCTTAACTCCAAATCGTTTAACTCCTCGCAGAGGGGACACATGAAGACATGCTCTGTCTCCAATTTCATAGACTACCTCCTTGCGTTTTTTAAGTCTGCATAACTCTTCTGCCTGGACTGAGCTACCTTCAGTCTATCTCGAATAAACTTACATTCTCTTCTGACTTCTTGTTCACATTTGGTCCAAACAACTGACGGTCTCCAACTTCATCCCACATACTCTTGGGGTATCACACATATCGAGACAAAACTCGTATTCATTTTGTCCGAAATCCACTCAGTGGAGTATCCTTATCTTTTCCAGGGGTCAACGGTTCTTACAGGGTACTACCACCCTTAAAATGCACAAATCTTCCATAGACCATATTTCTCATATCCTCAAAAATGGTCAAAATTCTTCTTCATAGGGTAACAACTCATAAAATCCATATCAGTACCAATGATGCTATTTATTCATTCTCAAATGATTACAATCTCTCGCTTCTCCATTACATGTCTCAACTCAACACCTCAATATAAAAGAAAATGTTCTCACTTGTACTACTCCATTTCTTTTGTTGCAAACTCAACTATCTAGCACAAGTTTCCTTCTCCTTGGGGCATTCTCTGGCAAAGTGCCCTACTCCATTACAACTAAAACATATTACTTCTGACAAGTATCGAGGTTTCCTTTTTGGGCAATTGTTGAGGTAGTGCCCTGACTCCTTGCACCTGTAACAGGTGATATGACTCAGGTCCTTCCTGGAATCCAATCTGCTTCTCTTCCTGGACCTTTCCATGCCAATCATGGCTTCTATTTCTTGTGGGTCATATTCTACTTCCTTTGTCGGGAATTCTACTAGATCCCTGTTCAAACAATTCTGGGAGATGTGTCCTTCTTCTCCACATGAATAGCAAGACTTAGTGCAGGGTCTACTCGAGTCCTCTTTAGGTGTGTCCTCCACATCTTCCTTCATCACAGCTTCTTCTAAAATTTCCATGAGGGCTCCTTTCATTACTTCTTTCTTCTTCTGGATGGTTCTTTGTACCATGGGGTAAATGTGACACTGAGCAGGGTAGTGGGTAGTCCCTTCGCACAAGAAACAAGTAATCTGCCTAGTTGGGCATTCTTCAACTGGGTGACTTCCTTCACAATTTGGGCATTCATCCTTGTGTTCTTTATGGGTGTGTCCTACTTCTCCATGAATCTTGCATGCACCAGGTTTCTTCATATCCTTTCCATAGGCTCAACTTCTGGGACACAAACCGAGACTTTGGCAAAGTCAACTTAAATTCTTTCCAAGTGGTTACTCCTTGCCATCCATTGATGGTTTGGTACATTCTCCACCAAGTAGCAGCACCTCTTTCAAAGCACTGAAGACCATGTTGGGTCATATCATGTCCAACTATAGGGTTATTCTTCATATGATCCTCCATGTTCTGAATCCATCGGTTCGTCTCCAATTGACTTATCGGTCCAGAAAATATAAGCTCATCTTCATTCATCCTCTATTGGGTCCATGGGGTTGGGGTGAGATAAGAGAGATAGAGAGGGATACACACAATACAAACAAAAGTTTTGAAAAGACAGATTTTATTGTGGCTGTCGAAAAACATCAAACAAATTACAGCTCACAATCATCGCATCTAACGTAGGTATATAACAGGGGTTTGGTCTTCTAAAGGTCAATAAATCATCAACTCTTCAAACTCTTAAAGCCTTGTTCATGCCTCCAATGGCTTCTTCCGATCATGCTTGTCTTTCTCAAGTTCTTTTGCCAGATCAACTCTGTTGATGCGAAGTCTCTCGTGACGCCCTTTAATATTCTAGAGTTGCATTCCAAACTTCTGGGTTTCATCAAACTCGACCTGAACCATGATCCTGCTGTCCTTCAGTTCTTAACGAATCTCCGGTATCTCGAGGTTGTAGCTCCTCCAGCTTGGCTACTTTCAGCCTTTGGTTCCTAAGTTCTTCACGAAATGCTTCCTTGTCTAATACGGCTTCATCGAGCTCCACCTTAAACTTCTTGATGTAACACTCCAGATCCTGGTGATACACTAGCTAAGGTTAAAACTTCACCTCTTGCTGATAGATGCTCCATCAGCCTTTTACTATCCAATCCTTCCATGCATATGCATGCTTAACTCAGCACGGTGACAATAGCATAAGTAGGCGATAACATCATGGATAGCTGTGTTTCTGCTCTTGCCATTTCCATGAGCTATCTCTCCATAGTTGATATCTCCTGCCTTAGGGTTTTCCTTGACAGAACTTTAAGTTTTTAACTCTCCATGCTCCGGTCTTTCTCCGATACACCCTGATCTCGGGCATTGACAACTTCCATAATCAGTCAAGTTTCATAAGGGTAGCCTTCCTAGGTCATACAAATCTAGGGATTCTTCAGAGCCTTCAAATTCTACTTGTCTTCGGAGTCTTCAACCGTTGTAGTTTCCATTATTCAGATGCACGGAAAATACTCTTCATTCCGAAGCGGTCTTAGTTGTCCAATATCTTGTACTTCTTAGAGTGGTATCATCAGTCAAATCCTCCTCTGGTCAAAAGGGGAAAGGGGTATGGTCTAACTAAAAGGGAATATTTGAATAAGCTCAGAAGAGAAGAGAGGTAAAAGATCTTTTTGAAAGGGAAAGTTGTAGAGAAAAATCTTTGCTATGGGCTTGCCAGTTTCTAGGGTCACGTCCTACGGTCAACATGTGCTCTGATACCATCTTGTAGCGACCCGACCCGAATGGATCAAGTCTCTGTGCTTAAGTGTCATCCCTGGATCGGTATGCTAACACACACAATACTCGAGGATTTATAACAGAGGTAAATCACATGTGAAAGTAACATAAAATACTATTACCTCAATCCAAAATAGCGGAAGTAACAAGGTTGTGGATTCCCATCAACACCAACGGCAAAGTTGAGTGTAGAAATCGTAACCCTAACGTATCACTTACTCGTCGTAAGATAATCCTGCAACATGAGACGTTGCAGCCACAGAGGGTCAGTACATTGAATGTACTGGCAAATTCACACCATAGAGAATGATGAATAAAGGCTATCACTACATGCATATTTGGATGGTGGAAAAGCTCTATGGTTATAAGGTTTTGCGAAAAGCCAATTTTTCCCTACTGCAAAGGAATAAATTTATTTAACTATCATGGTGGTTGTTAAACATTGACAATGGTTGACAGCATTCTCAATCCCAATTAAGTAATATCACTAAACCCAACAATATTCATTTAAAGTAACGTGATGAGATCAACAGGATAATCCAAGAACTAGATACTCAAGATGTCCATAACCGGGGACACGGCTAACCATGGTTAGTTTATACACTCTGCAGAGGTTTGCGCACTTTTCCCCACAAGACTCGATCGCCTCCGTTTGGTTTCTCGCACTACATGGTGTTTGAGAAGACGGATGACCGAGACATAGTCTTTCAGAAGCGCTAGCACCTTACGATGGGTAGACCGTACCACCTACATCCCCTACATCTGCTAGTCTACCACTGTAAGAGTTCGCACGATTTAGTCAACTATGCTAGAGCTCATAATAGCTTGTGGCTGCACACGGAAGTTTCTAGTATGAATAGTCTCATGATCCCTTTGAGCCTGGGTGGCGGTACAAAAGAAAACAGGCAAGTCCTGGAATACCCAGGTGCCTCAATCCACCCAGATGTGTGTTTAAGTTGCCACCTTAGATAAGCCATTAATTAACAATCTCACATCTGTCATGGATTTCACTCACCCAATCCACGTCTACTAGCATAGCATGGCATAATAAGCAAACGTAGAAGTAACTCCCAAAGGTTTGATAATAAACAGGTAATAGGTACTACCTCATCTACTTCCCATCCCACAATTTAATTAGATCCTAATCATGCAATGTGTGAGGATTGATCTAATGCAATAAAACTGGGTAGTAGAAAAGGTATGATCAAAGTGTTACTTGCCTTGCTGATGATCCGCGAAACCTAACGATTCGAAGTAACAGGCGGCGCACTCCGGGTATTCTATCGCAGACAAACAAACAAGCATACAATAAGTACTCATCTAATGCACAGGTAAAACTCAAATAAGAGATCTAACCAGAAGGTTCAACTTAAGAACTCCGCTTGGCAAAAAGAATCAAATCGAACGAAGCAACAAAAGTCAAACTGCAAAAGAAAACAACTTCGTTCTAGTAATCTGGATCTAGGGCAAATTTTACAGTAGCAAAATCTTGTTTAAGTTGGTTAAATGGATAAAGGGTTTTGAGACGAATCCCTAGGCGCTTGAATCGCCTGATTCCGATAAACGAGCGAAAAGTTAAACTAAAACGAAAATCAGATCAGGAATCGCGATCAGAAAAATCGCGGATTTAATCCAAGAAAAAGAAAAACGAAGAACGCCAAATTTTTTCTCTTTTTTTCGGCACGGAAAACGAGGCGCGACGAACCTCGGGCGGCGGGATCATCGGCGGCGGCTCCGGCGGCGCGCCCGGATCGAGGCGGGGCTGATGGGCCGGGGCAGCGCTATTTAAAGGCTGCCCCCGGGCGGTGTCCCGCTCGGGTACGGCCCGAAGTCGGTTCGTTTTTTTTAATTATTCCGCTCGGAAGAAAAATAAAAATAAATACTAAACGGACTCCAAAAATTCTGAAATAAATTTTCACGGGCTTCTAAAATCAAGCCGCACAAGGTGAACATTTATTTGGGTCCTAAATGCAATTTTGAAAAACACACATTTTTTCCTAAATTCAAACAAAACACCGAAAAACTTCGAAATAAAATCTTATTTGATTTTTTTATTAAATCCTCAATATTTCTTTATTTTGGGAAAGTCATTTTATTCCCTCTCTCATATTTTTGTAATAGAAATAATTGATGATAAAATAAATAAAATCAAATGATCCTATTCTCAACATTTGAGGAAACTCAAATATGAAAATAACGAAATCCCCAACTCTCTCCGTGGGTCATTGAGTTGCGTAAAGTTTCAGAATTGGAAATATTTTCCAAATGAAATTCAAATATTTTCAACACCCCATGTCATTTAAATAAATGGAAGAAGTCATGTCATCTTCTCTCCAGGGTTTTGTGATGAAAAGAATTTCAATTCTCGGGGATCAAAAGAAAAAGGTGAAAGTTTGGGAAAGTCCTTTTATTCCCTCTCATTTAACTTTCAAAAAGTTTCGAATTTCAGTCACTTTCAGACAATCAATCAACCAATCAATCAAATCTATCTATTTGTTTATAACATTCCAAAATTTAGAATTTTGGGATGTTACACAGTTACTATGAACCAAACACGTAATTAGTTTGAAAAATATATTATTTTCGGAATTTGAAAATTTTAATTTCATTACTTGTTGCGCGCGCAATATTTCGTTGGATTTTAACGTAGTACAACTTTATTTTGAAATTATATTTAACCCGACTAGAAATTTCGGATACAAATATTTCGGATCCCATCAAAATGTGGGAATTTTTTTTGAATTCTGTTTTGAGCGGTTGTTTGAAATTATTAATCGTTGTCCTAGCTAGAAGTTGGGCTGTACTTTTAACAAACTGTAAATGGGCTGTAGTAAATTCCATTAGAATTAAAAAATGGGTTGTACATTCTTACAGATCGCAAATGGGCTATATGTTCTCTGCCAAATCCGAGCTATGGGCCTACTAAGTTAACGCGTACCAAGGGCTTTGTCAACTTAGTCAATATAAACGATTCTAGCTGCAGTGATCGTACGATGTCCATCCAACGACCGTAGTGCTTCTTCAACCTTTGGTCTTCTTGCTCCAGCCGCCCAAAGCAGCGCCGGTCGTGTCGCGTGCTCCTGCCTCCCATGGCCGGCTGTGATGCCGCGGATGCCTCATCGCCCCGTACTACTCCCACCGCTGGCCAGGCCATCCCTCTACTCACCCACACCCCCTGTTATTCTGCGGCGACGGCAGCCTCACACCGCAGCCGAACCAGTGAACCCTCGTACTCCTCTCTGCGCGGGCTTCCACTGCTGCGTCTTCCCCGGCTCCGCGCCGTCCCCTTCCTAGGCCTCGTCGTCGTCCAGACCACCGCCCTGGTGCTCTCGGCGGGGCGTGGTCAACGTGGTCAACGACCGACTTCCATCGGAAGAGTACTGTACGTGGAGAGGCTGACAGCTGGGTCCACGGCAGCCACAAGGAAGTGCCTCCTTATTACGCGCAAAATAATTATTCCTCCACCTGACAGCGGGGACCCACCAAACGGGTCACCGTATTTCGCGAAGAAAATGATTCGCCCCCTGACTGCTGGGACCCACTAGCTACATCTTCACACGCAAGGAAGTGCGTCTGAAAAAAAACGATTCGCCCCCCTGACTGCTGGGACCCACCAGGCCCCCGACTGCTGGGACCGACCAGCTACATCTTCACACGCATGGAAGTGCGTCCGGGCAAAAAAAAACGATTCGCCCCCTGACTACTGGGACCGACCAGCTACATCTTCGCAGGCAAGGAAGTGCCTGACAGTCGGGACCCACCTGGTCAAAGCATACGTAGCGTTGTCATTCTGGTCGCGAACGTGTACGTACATACTGGTCGATGTAGAGGCGCACACGTGTCGTAGTAGAGGCACGCACGTAGCATGTACACGTACATACAACGGCCAGGGTGGAAGAAAGAAAATACGGCCACGTATGTGAACATACGGGCGGGGTCTCGAACGCCTACTCGCGCATACGTACGGCGAGGGCTCGTGTACATGGCTGGGTCGGAACGGAGAAACAACGTCGTCGTCGTGTTCATGGGGAGGCAACGGAATGCGTCGTGTTCATGGGGAGGCAACGAAATGCGTCGTGTTCATCAGGAGGGCTTGGATGGAACAGGCGATGGAAACGAGGCCTAGCGTACCGCAGAACAGAGGAAACGACCTTGTGTTTGACCAGCCATGTTTGAAACGGGATCCTGTTCATCGGGAGGGGTCTGGCATACCACAAAACAGAGGAAACAGACCTCCTACGGTCGGAACGGGGGTCCTGTTGATCAGGAGGGGTGTGGCGTATCACAAAACGGAGGAAACGGACTTGTGTTGGAGCGCTACGGTCGAAATGGGGGTCCTGTTCATCGGGAGGGGTGTGGCGTACCGCAAAACGGGACTCCACGGGATACTGTTCATCTCCACCGTCGACCCCCTCCAGCCTCCACGAGCTACTGTTCATCCACCGTCGACCTCCTCCAGCCTCCACCGGGCTCCTGTTCATCCACGGGCTCCTGTTCATCCAGCCTCCACTTCGCACTACTCCACCGGCTACTGTTCAACCACCCCTCCACCGTCTACTGTTCATCCAGCCCTCCACACCACGGGGTCCTGTTCAACCACCCCTCCACGGGCACCCCTCCACCGTCTACTGTCCATCCAGCCTTCCACACCACGGGGTCCTGTT
>NC_041384.1:226900094-226928382 GCF_002162155.2 Triticum dicoccoides | reverse complement strand
CACCCCTCCACCATCTACTGTTCATCCAGCCCTCCACACCACGGGGTCCTGTTCATCCACCCCTCCACGGGCACCCCTCCACCGTCTACTGTTCATCCAGCCCTCCACCACACCACGGGGTCCTGTTCATCCAGAGGCAACGCCACCGCTCACTGTTCATCCAAACCCCCCCGCAACGCTCACTATTCATCCCATCGATCGGCTTCAGTTAGCAGCAGTACCGAAGGAATCGCTCGATCGGGTTCAGTTAACAGCCATCGATCGATCGCTCGGGTTCAGTAACGCGTAGCCTGTAGTGCAATCGCTCGGGTTCGGTTAGAGCCCAACGCCTCGCTCGGGTTCAGTTAGAGCCAACGCCTCGCACACACGCGCGTACGTGTACTAGAGAAACACGCATCGCTCGGCCCCCGACCTCCCACCGTACCCGAGAACTCCCTGAAATTTTCCTCCCCCTCGCTTCTACCACGGTTTTTTCCGTCATGGACGGCCCAAAGAATGTCATGCAGCTGCGTCTCCGGCCCGCCCAGGACGAAAAGCCCATTTTCTGTCATGATTTTTTGTCATAGTAGTAGGAGCCCACCACATCTATGATGATACCGGGTTTTGTCACAATTATCATCATAGAAGTGTCATATGTATGACACAATTTTTTTTCGTTCGGCCCAAAATGTCACGGGTGTGTCTTTTTTTGGTAGTGTGGGATCGAGCACCGCAAGATTGAACCCAAAGCTAAGCACTTCTCCCATTGCAAGAAAGATCAATCTAGTAGGCCAAACCAAACTGATAATTCGAAGAGACTTGCAAATATATCAAATCATGCATATAAGAATTCAGAGAAGAATCAAATATTGTTCATAGATAATCTTGATCATAAACCCACAATTCATCGGATCTTGGCAAACACACCGCAAAAAGTATTACATTGAATAGATCTCCAAGAACATCAAGGAGAACTTTGTATTGAGAACCAAAGAGAGAGAAGAAGCCATCCAGCTAATAACTATGGACCCGAAGGTCTGTGGTA
Source organism: Triticum dicoccoides (assembly GCF_002162155.2). Lineage (NCBI taxonomy): Eukaryota > Viridiplantae > Streptophyta > Magnoliopsida > Poales > Poaceae > Triticum > Triticum dicoccoides. The sequence goes on along the minus strand of NC_041384.1, from coordinate 226,927,358 downwards.
AACTAATCACACATCATCAAAGAGGCTATGGTGTTGATGTAGAAGCCCTCCGTGATCGAATCCCCCTCGGGCAGATCGCCGGAAAAGGCCCCAAGATGGGATCTCACGGGTACAAAAGGTTGCGGTGGTGGAAAAGTGGTTTCGTGGCTCCCTTTGATGTTTTCAGGGTATAAGAGTATATATAGGCAAAAGAAGCAGGTCGGTGGAGCTCCGTGGGGCCCACGAGGGTGGGGGGCGCCTACCCCCCTGGGCTCGCCCCCTGCCTCGTGGAAGCTTCGCGGACTTCCAGACTTGTACTAGTCTCCTGGGTGACATTTGTTCCAAGAAAGATCCCCGTGAAGGTTTCGTTCCGTTTGGATTCCGTTTGATATTCCTTTTCTGCAAAACACTGAAATAGGCAAAAAACAACAATTTGCATTGGGCCTTCAGTTAATAGGTTAGTCCCAAAAATAATATAAAAGTGCATATTAAAGCCCATTAAACATCCAAAACAGATAATGTAATAGCATGGAACAATAAAAAATTATAGATACGTTGGAGATGTATCAAAGTTGAACTTGGAATGTTGGGCTTGCGCGTGAACTATACCATGTCCAATGCTTCGTATATTATTGTTTGGAAAGTAATTGCTATTATTACATGACCCAAAAAAAATTATTTTGTGCCACATGAGTAGATGCACGGACATCACAACAGGCATGCTGACTGGATAAATATTTGAACCTAGCTATTATGAAGGAAAATTTGTATTGACAATAGTTTTAGATAGCAGGAGATGCTTAGCCTGCTCTACCTCTGCTAGCATCTTTCTAGATTCTTCCATCTCTTCTTTGGCTTGGGTGAAGAGGGCATCTAATTCCTCTTTTAGCTTCTTCAGGAACTCAGCTACATTCCCAAGGGCTGCTGCATGCTTTCTTTCAGCCTTTACTAGAGCCACGAGGACACGAACAGTTGACGACTCCACCTGGCTTGTGTGTAATCCAACATCATCTGGGAATTTGCACCTTGTGTCTAATCCAACATCATTAGGGAACGGGCACCTTGTGTGTAATCCAGCCTCATTTTGGAAACATGATCTCGAGGTTGATCATACTTCCCTCCTCACAAGAACTGCATCCTGACATGAAGTTACTTCTTTTTTAGACCAATAATCAGAGCAACCTAGATCCATTTAGTAGAAGCCAGATAAATAGGACTCAGAGAAGTGAATTCCAAAGGAAAAAAAATAAAAACAGACTCCAAGGTGAGAACACTCACTTCCTACATCAAGCTAAAAACGAAAGCATTAGGCCGATTAAGACTCTTCTTATTACACATCAAAGAACACGAGGCTAAGAGAAACAGAAACTACAACATATACAAATCCAAGAACACGAGGCTAAGCGAAAGTAATTGAAAGGGTGTTACTTACCAAAGCTCGTTTTACAGGTTCGGTGCAGCTCCTCTTTAACTTGCCATGCTCCTTGAAGATGTCCCCAATATCCCGTGTTTGGTCTTCATTGCAACTCTGCATGTTCACACTCATGGTTTTAAAATCTCAACATGGCAAGAAAAATATAGTAATACTCATGCATCTTGTGTGCACCATTAAAGCACTCATCTGCGATGTGAGAGATAAGGATGAACGAGGAAAGGCTGTCGGCTTTCTGGGACCGGGGGTGCCCAGACTTGCCTGCCTGCGGCTCAGGGCGTGGCTCCACCAACGGCATGATGCGGACCATCTTCAGTAGAAACAACTCAAGACCCTCGCGAGGGGCCGAGCCTCGTGCGGCGGACGACACCAAGACCTCCCTGGGGGCAGCCTCACTAGGCTGGCTCCTGAGGAGCGGAGATATTGGTACGTCTCCAACGTATCTATAATTTTTGATTGCTTCATGCTATATTACATTCTGTTTTGGATGATTAATGGGCTTTGTTATACACTTTTATATTATTTTTGGGACTAACTATTAACCGGAGGCCCAGCCCAGAATTGTTGTTTTTTGCCTATTTCAGAGTTCCGCAGAAAAAGAATATCAAACGGAGTCCAAACGGAATGAAACCTTAGGGAACGTGATTTTCGGAACGAACGTGATCCAGAGGACTTGGACCCTACATCAAGAAAGCTACCAGGAAGGCACGAGGTAGGGGGGCGTGCCTACCCCCCCAGGCGCGCCCTCCACCCTCGTGGGGCCCATGTTGCTCCACCGACGTACTTCTTCCTCCTATATATACCTACGTACCCCCAAACTACCAGATACGGAGCCAAAAACCGAATTCCTCCGCCGCAGCCTTTTGTATCCCTGAGATCCCATCTTGGGGCCTTTTTCGGAGCTCCGCCGGAGGGGGCATCGATCACGGAGGGCTTCTACATCAACACCATAGCCTCTCCGATGATGTGTGAGTAGTTTACCTCAGACCTTCGGGTCCATAGTTATTAGCTAGATGGCTTCTTCTCTCTTTTTGGATCTCAATACAAAGTTCTCAATGATTCTCGTGGAGATCTATTCGATGTAATCTTCTTTTGTAGTGTGTTTCTTGATACCGATGAATTGTGGGTTTATGATCAAGTTTATCTATGAACAATATTTGAATCTTCTCTGAATTCTTTTATGTATGATTGGTTATCTTTGCAAGTCTCTTCAAATTATCAGTTTGGTTTGGCCTACTAGATTGATCTTTCTTGCAATGGGAGAAGTGCTTAGCTTTGGGTTCAATCTTGCGGTGTCCTTTCTTGGTGACAGTAGGGGCAGCAAGGCACGTATTGTATTGTTGCCATCAAGGATAACAAGATGGGGTTTATATCATATTTCATGAGTTTATCCCTCTACATCATGCCATCTTACTTAAAGCATTACTCTGTTCTTTTGAAGTTAATACTCTAGATGCATGCTGGATAGCGGTTGATGTGTGGAGTAATAGTAGTAGATGCAGGCAGGAGTCGGTCTACTTGTCTCGGACATGATGCCAATATACATGATCAGACCTAGATATTCTCATAACTATGCTCAATTCTGTCAATTGCTCAACAGTAATTTGTTTACCCACCGTAATACTTATGCTCTCGAGAGAAGCCACTAGTGAAACCCCTGGCCCTCGGGTCTATTTTCCATCATATTAATCTCCTATTAACAAGCTATTTCTGGCGCCATTTTTATTTTGCTTTATTTACTTTGCATCTTTATCATAAAATACCAAAAAGATTATCTTATCATATCTATCAGATCTCACTTTCGTAAGTGACCGTGAAGGGATTGACAACCCCTTTATTGGGTTGGTTGCAAGGATTTTATTTGTTTGTGTAGGTGCGAGGGACTCGTGCGTGGCCTCTACTGGATTGATACCTTGGTTCTCAAAAACTGAGGGAAATACTTACGCTACTTTGCTGCATCACCCTTTCCTCTTCAAGGGAAAACCAATGCAGTGCTCAAGAGGTAGCAAGAAGGATTTCAGGCGCCATTGCCGGGGAGATTCGCGCCAAGTCAAGTCAAGATTTGACTCCCGACAACGAGCCATTTCTGGCGCCGTTGCCGGGGAGTCTACACAAAAGTCAACATACCAAGTACCCATCACAAACCCTTATCTCCAGCATTACATTATTTGCCATTTGCCTCTCGTTTTCCCCTCCCCCACTTCACCCTTGCCATTTTATTTGCCCTCTCTCTCTCCTTCCTCCTTCTCTTTCCCTATTTGCCTCCTTTTGCCCGTTTCTTGTTTGCTTGTGTGTTGGATTGCTTGCCTGTCACGATGGCTCAAGATAATAACAAATTGTGTGACTTTACTAATACCAACAACAATGATTTTATTAGCACCCCGATTGCTCCTCTTACCGATGCTGAATCTTGTGAAATTAATACTGCTTTGCTGAATCTTGTCATGAAAGATCCATTTTCCGGCCTTCCTAGTGAAGACGCCGCTACCCATCTAAACAACTTTGTTGATTTGTGTGATATGCAAAAGAAGAAAGATGTGGATAATGATATTATTAAATTGAAGCTATTCCCGTTTTCGCTTAGAGATCGTGCTAAAACTTGGTTTCCATCTTTGCCTAAAAATAGTATTGATTCTTGGAATAAGTGCAAATATGCTTTTATCTCTAAGTATTTTCCTCCTGCTAAGATCATCTCTCTTAGAAACGATATCATGAATTTTAAGCAACTTGATCATGAACATGTTGCACAAGCTTGGGAGAGGATGAAAGTAATGATACGTAATTGCCATACACATGGTTTGAATTTGTGGATGATTATACACAATTTTTATGCCAGATTGAATTTTGCTTCTAGAAATCTTTTAGATTCGGCCGCGGGAGGCATTTTTATGGAAATAACTTTAGGAGAAGCTACGAAACTCCTAGATAATATTATGGTTAATTATTCTCAGTGGCACACTGAAACATATACTAATAAGAAAGTGCATGTGATATAAGAAATTAATGTTTTGAGTGGAAAGATGGATGGAGTTATGAAATTATTTGCTAATAAAAGTGTTTCTTCTAATCCTAATCATATGCCTTTGTATACTTTGATTGAGAATAATAATGGATCTATGGATGTGAATTTTGTTGGTAGGAATAATTTTGGTAACAACGCGTATAGAGGAAACTTTAATCATAGGCCGTATCCTAGTAATTCCTCTAATAATTATGGTAATTCCTACAACAATTCTTATTGAAATTTTAATAAGATGCCCTCTGAATTTGAGTCTAGTGTTAAGGAGTTTATGAATTCGCAAAAGAATTTTAATGCTTTGCTTGAAGAAAAAATGCTTAAAGTTGATGAATTGGCTAGGAACGTTGATAGAATTTCTCTTGATGTTGATTCTTTGAAACTTAGATCTATTCCACCTAAGCATGATATCAATGAGTCTCTCAAGGCCATGAGAATTTCCACTGATGAGTGCAAAGAAAGAACCACTAGGATGAGTGCTAAGAAACATTGTTTTGTGAAAGCGTGTTCTTCTAGTTTCTATGAAAATAACGGTGAAGATCTAAAAGTTATTGATGTGTCCCCTATTAAATCTTTGTTTTGCAATATGAATATTGATAATTATGGGACTGAATATTATCCACCTTTACCTAGAAGGCATTCCAAAAATTCGGAGTTCTTGGATCTTGATGCAAAAATTGGTAAAAGTGGGATTGAAGAGATCAAAACTTTAAATATCAATGAACCCACTATTTTGGATTTCAAGGAATTTAATTATGATAATTGCTCTTTGATAGATTGTATTTCCTTGTTGCAATCCGTGCTAAATTCTCCACATGCTTATAGTCAAAATAAAGCCTTTACCAAACATATCGTTGATGCTTTAATGCAATCTTATGAAGAAAAACTTGAGTTGGAAGTTTCTATCCCTAGAAAACTTTATGATGAGTGGGAACCTACTATTAAAATTAAAATTAAAGATCATGAATGCTATGCTTTGTGTGATTTGGGTGCTAGTGTTTCCACGATTCCAAAGACTTTGTGTGATTTGCTAGGTTTCCGTGATTTTGATGATTGCTCTTTAAACTTGCACCTTGCAGATTCCACTATTAAGAAACCTATGGGAAGAATGAATGATGTTCTTATTGTTGCAAATAGGAATTATATGCCCGTATATTTTATTGTTCTTGATATAGATTGCAGTCCTTCATGTCCTATTATTCTTGGTAGACCTTTCCTTAGAACGATTGGTGCAATTATTGATATGAAGGAAGGGAATATTAGATTCCAATTTCCGTTAAGGAAAGGCATGGAACACTTCCCTAGAAAGAAAATAAAATTACCATATGAATCTATTATGAGAGACACTTATGGATTGCCAACCAAAGATGGCAATACCTAGATCTATCTTCGCTTTTATGCCTAGCTAGGGGCGTTAAACGATATCGCTTGTCGGGAGGCAGCCCAATTTTATTTTTATTCCTTGCTTTTTGATCCTGTTTAGTAATAAATAATTTATCTAGCCTATGTTTTGGTTGTTTTTTGTGTTTAATTAGTGTTTGTGCCAAGTAGAACCGTTGGGAAGACTTGGGGAAAGTCTTTTTAATCTTGCTGTAAAAAGCAGAAACTTTAGCGCTCACGAGAACTGCCGCCATTTTTATTTGGAAAGTGATATTTAGTTAATTATTTTTTCAGATGATAAATATATAAATTCCTCACGTCCAGCAATTTATTTTTAGAATTTTTGGGGTTCCAGAACTTGCGTTAGCTACAGATTACTACAGACTGTTCTGTTTTTGACAGATTCTGTTTTTCGTGTGTTGTTTGCTTATTTTGTTGAATCTATGGATAATAAAAGAGTTTATAAACCATAGAGAATTTGGAATACAGTAAGTTTAACACAAATATAAATAAAGAATGAGTTCATTACAGTAACTTGAAGTGGTGTTTTGTTTTCTTTCGCTAACGGAGCTCACGAGATTTTCTGTTAAGTTTTGTGTTGTGAAGTTTTCAAGTTTTGGGTAAAATATTTGATGGATTATGGAACAAGGAGTGGAAAGAGCCTAAGATTGGGGATGCCCATGGCACCCCAAGATAATCTAAGGACACCTAAAATCCAAAGCTTGGGGATGCCCCAGAAGGCATCCCCTCTTTCATCTACTTCCATCGGTAACTTTACTTGGAGCTATATTTTTATTCACCACATGATATGTGTTTTGCTTGGAGCGTCTTGTATTATTTGAGTCTTTATTTTTTAGTTTACCACAATCATATTTGCTGTACACACCTTTTGAGATAAACACACATGATTCGGAATTTATTAGAATACTCTATGCGCTTCACTTATATCTTTTGAGCTATATAGTTTTTGCTCTAGTGCTTCACTTATATCTTTTAGAGCACGCTGGTGTATTTGTTTTATGGAAACTATTATTCTCTCATGCTTCACTTATATTATTTTGAGAGTCTTAAATAGCATGGTAATTTGCTTAAATTGGGAAATTAATCCTAATATGCTAAGTATTCGAGACTAGTAAAAAACTTTCTTATGAGTGTGCTGAATACTAAGAGAAGTTTGATGATTGATGATTGTTTTGAGATATGGAGGTAGTGATATTAAAGTTGTGCTAGTTGAGTAGTTGTGAAATTGAGAAATACTTGTGTTGAAGTTTGCAAGTCCTGTAGCATGCACATATGGTAAACGTTATGTAACAAATTTGAAACATGAGGTGTTCTTTGATTGTCTTCCTTATGAGTGGCAGTCGGGGACGAGCGATGGTCTTTTCCTACCAATCTATCCCCCTAGGAGCATGCGTGTAGTGCTTGGTTTTTCATGACTTGTAGATTTTTGCAATAAGTATATGAGTTCTTTATGACTAATGTTGAGTCCATGGATTATACACACTCTTACCCTTCCATCATTGCTAGCCTCTTCGGTACTGTGCATTGCCCTTTCTCACATTGAGAGTTGGTGCAAACTTCACCGGTGCATCCAAACCCCGTGATATGATACACTCTTCACACATAAACCTCCTTATATCTTCCTCAAAACAGCCACCATATCTACCTATTATGGCATTTCCATAGCCATTCCGAGATATATTGCCATGCAACTTTCCACCGTTCCATTTATCATGACACGTTCATCATTGTCATATTGCTTTGCATAATCATGTAGTTGACATCGTATTTTTGGCAAAGCCACCATTCATAATTTTTCATACATGTCACTCTTGATTCATTGGTATCCCGGTATACCGCCGGAGGCCTTCATATTGAGTCATACTTTGTTCCAGTATCGAGTTGTAATCATTGAGTTGTAAATAAATAGAAGTGTGATGATTATCATTCATAGAGTATTGTCCCCAAAAAAGGCAAAATAAAAAAAGGAAGGCCCGAAAAAAAGAAAATAAAAAGGGACAATGCTACTATCTTTTTTTCCACACTTGTGCTTCAAAGTAGCACCATGATTTTCATGATAGAGAGTCTCTTGTTTTGTCACTTTAATATACTAGTGGGAATTTTTCATTATAGAACTTGGCTTGTATATTCCAACAATGTCCTTCCTCAAATGCCCTAGGTCTTCGTGAGCAAGCAAGTTGGATGCACACCCACTTAGTTTCTTTTGTTGAGCTTTCATGCATTTATAACTCTAGTGCATCTGTTGCATGGCAATCCCTACTCCTTACATTAACATCAATCAATGGGCATCTCCATAGCCCGTTTATTAGCCACATTGATGTGAGACTTTCTCCTTTTTTGTCTTCTCCACATAACCCCCATCATTATATTCTATTCCACCCATAGTGCTATATCCATGGCTCACGCTCATGTATTGCGTGAAGGTTGAAAAAGTTTGAGATTACTAAAGTATGAAATAATTTCTTGGCTTGTCATCGGGGTTGTGCATGATGAGAGCATTCTTGTGTGACGAAAATGGAGCATGACTAAACTATATGATTTTGTAGGGATGAACTTTCTTTGGCCATGTTATTTTGAGAAGACATAATTGCTTAGTTAGTATGCTTGAAGTATTATTGCTTTTATGTCAATATTAAACTTTTATCTTTAATCTTTTGGATCTGAATATTCATACCACAATTAAGCGGGTTACATTAAAAAATTATACCAAGTAGCATTCCGCATCAAAAATTCAGTTTTATCATTTACCTACTCGAGGACGAGTAGGAATTAAGCTTGGGGATGCTTGATACGTCTCCAACGTATCTATAATTTTTGATTGCTTCATGCTACATTATATTTTGTTTTGTATGATTAATGGGCTTTGTTATACACTTTTATATTATTTTTGGGACTAACCTATTAACCGGAGGCCAGCCCAGAATTGCTGTTTTTGCCTATTTCAGAGTTTCGCAGAAAAAGAATATCAAACAGAGTCCAAACGGAATGAAACCTTCGGGAACGTGATTTTCGGAACGAACGTGATCCAGAGGACTTGGACCCTACGTCAAGAAAGCTACCAGGAAGGCACGAGGTAGGGTGGCGCGCCTACCCCCCAGGCGCGCCCTCCACCCTCTTGGGGCCCATGTTGCTCCACCGACGTACTTCTTCCTCCTGTATATACCTACGTACCCCCAAACTACCCGATACGGAGCCAAAAACCTAATTCCACCGCAGCAACCTTCTATACCCGTGAGATCCCATCTTGGGGCCTTTTTCGGAGCTCTGCCGGAGGGGGCATCGATCACGAAGGGTGTCGTGGGTTTGTCACGGCAGATGTCCTCGTGAAAGGACTTAGTCGTGGAGCCATCGCAACAGGTTAGCTTAAAGGGGTTAAACCAGACAAGGGACACGAGGGATTTTATACTAGTTCGGCCCCTTCAATGAAAGTGAAAGCCTACGTCTAGTTGTGATTGGTATTGCTAGGGTTTCGATGACCAGGGAGCGAATCCGCTTTGCCTGGCTCTCGAGTTGTTGTCTTTCTCTCTCAAACCGCGGCCGGATCGTCCCCTTATATACATAGCTTGACGCCCGCCGGTTTACAGAGTCCCGAAACCGGATCATAGATGTGTCCGGCTCGGTCTCTATTCCTCTAACTTACAATACAAGTTACATGACAAAGTCGGTTTACATCTACAGGCCTTAACCCACCTTTGGGCCTTGGGCCTTCGTAAAGCGCCACCATCTTCACGTCTTCATGGGCTTCTATCTTCATGGAGCTAACCCGGCCACTCCTAGCCGGTTTACCTCCAGTAATCATATCCCCAACATTAGGCCCCGAATTGATTTGAACTTGTTCATGTCAATCTTCAATACATAGAAAAATTCTTGCCCTATCACATTTATATAAATCTGGTAAACCATCGTGATATCATCATTTAGATCCGTAGTAAACCGCCCTGACGTCATCTATTCGTTGAAGCCGAAGATTCCCTTCATTAATGAATATCCAACCACCGAGGCGACATCCTTATTAATTATCCATTTTGAGCTCCTCGATTCCCGCACTTGTTGCTTATTGCTTTGCCTTTATAAATAAGACCACGGGCCCTTCTCCTTTTTCCCCTTCGTCTCCTTCACCTCTTCTTCCTCGTGCGGACCGACCCTCGAGCTCTGCCGCCACCGTCGCCCTTCGCCTTTGTTTCGACAAAGGCCGTTGCATCGACCTGACCATATCAGAGAAACACGGTGATCCTCTGCTGCTTCCTCCTACATCAGTAAGTTCCTCTTCTTCTCACCCCAGATCCGCCATTAGGGTTTGGTTGTTCTTCCCGCTTGAAGCTGTTCCTCCTTATGTAATACCAATGGCCAGTTAGATCTGATTGTTTTCAACGCCTTTGTAGTTTAAACTCCCTCCTTTTTGTTAAGGCATCTGCTTGATATCAAACTCATCTGAACTTACTAAACTTTTTGAGTGCATGAGATTAGACCAGAATATATTTTGATTTTTCCACGCACTGCAGATCTAAAATTCCCATGCCAAACTTTGAAACCTGTTTTACCTTACTTAGTCATTTTTGCCTTAGATCTGTATCCTCTTTACCACATAGGCGGTTTACCTTTGTAAAAGCAATCTCTGATATAACATTAGCCCTCTGGTGAACCGGACAAGCCTTGTACCTCCGTTGTTATACTCCGGTTTAACAGTATGTGCATTTCTTTGTTCTGACACTGCCTTGTCATTCATTATAGTATCAGCCTCCGGTTTAAACAATTTACATACCTGTATGTCTTTATTCCGTCGCATCTTATATATCACCATGAATGATTTGTAAACCGGTATTTCATTTCAGCTTTTCGCTTGCAATGGCCAAACAGTTCTACGCTTGTAACTGGGCTCTTTCCTGAGTCACCGAAGAACAGCTTAACGGAATGGTCAGGATTGGTACTTTGCCAAAAAAGAATGAAATCCGGTGGCGAGTTCCTGGATCGGAAAATCCTCCTACCCCTAAGAAGGGTGAGGTAGTAGTATTTGTTGACCATATAGGCCGTGGTTTCAAACCACCCGGGTCAAAGTTTTTCTGGGACGTGCTTGCCAGTTTCTAGCTCCACCCTCAAGATATTGGACCCAACTCGGTGTCCAATATATGCAACTTCCAAGTCTTCTATGAATTGTACTTACAAGAAGAACCAACTGCTGAGCTGTTCCGAGATTTTTTTCATCTGAACCGGCGCATGCAATTTGTAGATGGACCCAATACTGAACTTGGTGGCATCTCTATTCAAAAACGGAAAGAGGTTGAGTTCCCTCATGCCAAGCTGCACAGTCACCCCAAAGATTGGAACCAAACTTGCTTCTACTGTAAAGATACCTCCCCTGAAGACAAGAACCCTCTGCCGGGCTATCGTGCCCACCGGCTCTCCAACACTCATCCACTACCGCAATGTTTAAGTGCTACGGAACGGGCCTCATATGCCCCTCAACTCGCCAAGCTCCGAGCCTTTATGGCCAATGGTTTATCAGGCGTCAACTTTGTGCGTTGCTGGATATCCTGGAGCATCTTGCCATTAAGCCGCCGCTCCGGTTTAATGTGTGAGTACACTGGTGAAGTAGAAGACTCCCAACGCCACATTAACATTCAATTAACTGATGAAGAAGTTACTGAGGGTGTCAAGAAGATTTTGAACGAATCAGAATCTGTCTCCCGCCAAACCGGTTTAAACCCCTTTAACACAAAAAACAAACCGCCTGCTGTAAGTACTGTCCTTCCTTTTTATCTTCGACATCTTTTTGAACTGTTCAACCCGTGAATATCCTTCTGCTTGTTTATAAATAGGGTGATGATCCATTTTGGAAGAAGAAACCTGCAAAGAAAGCGGCAAAGCCATCCCGTCCTGAAATAAAAGCCGTCAAGAGAACCTCAAAGCGGAAGGCAGCTGAACGCATCAGCATGGAACTTGATGGCGACGTAGACGAACTGGAAGTTGAGGTAGAACTTGATTCACTTGGCTCCCTTTTCATGCATCTCATTAACAATGATACTTATCAGGAGGACGCGGAGGGCAGCCAGGCTGACGATGTAGAGGTAATTACCCTTTCCTCCGGTTCAGACTCTATGCCAACACCAAAAACCCGTCAAGCGGTCCGGAAAGTAAGCTTTTCTCATCCTCTTGCTTACTTGGATCCAACATTTATTTTGAAGACGCAGCAGCACAAGGCTCGCCGGACAACCCGGCACAGCGGCCAACAGGTCACTTCGGCCGGTTTACCTGACACCCCGGTTCGAAAGCGCTGATCTGAGGTCTCCCCCACTTCTGACAATTATTATCCCAAGGCAGGTTATTTCCGACAACCTCTTAATCCATCCGATTCAAATTATCAGGTGACACCTCCCTCATCCTCTAGCAAGTCAACAACGACCCAACTTCCTCCTCTCAAAACCGTAGCTGGGTAAGTACTTGAACTCCTTTTGATGTTGTTCATACTTTGTAGTGTGCTTTAACTTTCACATCTGTTGCTATTTTAGGGCCAAAGCTAGACCTAGCAAAAAGCCTCGGGTGAACAATCCGCCCGAAGACCAGGTGGTTCGTGAACCAGAGCAAACGGTTGAACCGGAACAGACGGCTGAACCGGGGGGTCCAAATCGAGAAGCCACGTTTGACGAACCACGCCCTCAAGATCTAAATATTGATAATCAACCAGAAGCTGACATTGCTATACTTGATAGTGAACCGGCAGATCCAATCCGGGCTGACGACAGGTCTTCTAGTCCGGTGAGAGCCACTGACACTCCACCATCACCCGTAAAAACTACTGGAGGCCAAGGAGACAATGTTATGATTACCGGTATGGGCCACAGCTCTCCTGGCCATCCTGTAATCTTGGCCAAACATAGTGCCAAGGAAGAGCGTGCTGCCATGGAGAAGGGTAAATGGAGCACTGATTTGTCAAGCTACACCTATCTCAGCGCTGAAGAACTTCACTCCGGCTTTTTAAACCGTCTACACTCAAACCGTGATTATGAAGCTGGTTTGGTGAACCTGATGAAGGAACTCTATGAGGTATTTTCATTGGCTTTGCTTTCTTAATTCCAAAGTATAGACATCAGCCCAAGTAGCCCCCAAGGGCCGGTTATGATGTTAATCATAAACCGGGACTTTGTAATATCTTAATCCTTGCATGCTGATCCTCAATATGTCAAGTCCTCAGTAAAAAACAATACCGATACTTTATCATTGTATTCATGTAGTTTTCATCGGTGTAGCCCCCAAGGGCCGGTTTAACTTTGCGAGGTAAACCGGGTCTTGAATCAATGCGTTAGTTTTGAACAGATGTACATTAGCCCCCAAGTGTTAAGGATAATGCTTGCATTGTACTTGAGACTTGTGAAAGATTTGTTGATAATAGGGCAAATAGGCATTAGCCCCCAAGTACAAAGTGCATAACTTGTTATACGCTTGGTACTTAGAAAATACATATCCTGTTGTTGACATATCTTCGCCTTTGCAGGACGAGCTGAGTAAGAGGGATGCTCGAACCGCTGATCTTCAAGAGAACGTAAAGTCCCAACAAGCAGAGGCTTCCAAAGCCAAAGAGGAGCTGACCAATGCCCTGGTAGCTATGGAGAAGTTGAAAGAGACTTTCAACAAGGAACGTGCTGACTAGGAAACAGAAAAGAACAGTTTAACCAGGAAAGCCGAGGACGCAGAAGCAGCCCTGAAGCCAGTGGTAGACGAACTGACCGGCTTGAAGCGGTAGATTGATGCCACGACATCCGCTGTGTTTGGTAAGTACCTCCTCATGCCGTTTTTATAATTCATAAGATCTTATCATTGACCGGTTTAGTGATACTAAACCATGATAGGCACCCGTATTGCTCATCTAGGCTCTAACATGCGGATGAAGCTTAAAGCGGCGTATACCTTAATGGAACAGCTATATTCTGGATCCCAGCATGCTATTTGCACTGCAACATACAACAAGCCAGTGCCATCATTGATAAAGGAAACCCTTGAGAAGCTGGCCATGCTACCTGCCCGGATTACAGAACTGAAGAAAGCAGCCGCAAGAGCAGGAGCGCTGACCGCACTAATCCGGGCCAAGGCATGGATTCCGGATCTTGAAGCGGCATATATCATTAAAGGATATCCAGGTGTGAAGGAGGACAGTTCAGACTTCAACAATGATAATCTCCAAAAGCTAACAAAGGAGATGCGGCCAATAGCCAGCAAACTGGCGGAGGACACAGACTTATCTCATTTCTAGCCGGTTTACGATGCTGAAGGAAAGAGACAGCCGACCATGATCCATGATGTTGAAGAACTTGTGCCTCCAATCCGTAAGCATACTTACGCTCCTGACATTGACCCCTCCATCCTTATCCATGAAGAGGCCGTGTTTCAAGCTTTAACCGGAATCGATTGGTCAAAGGTTGATTTCCAGTGGCTGGGGAGTGATGAAGAGGAAGTGACTGTACAAGATGATCGTCAATCGTCAAGCCGTCCCGATGAAGCATCCTAGACCGGCGACCGGTTTATCAGCTACAGTCTGCCACTGCTTGAAACAATTTTTCAATTGGGACCATTTTGAAGCTCCTTGTAATAGGATAGAAGAAACACCTTTACTGTCATGCCATCGAGCATGCTTGTGTTGCCTGATATTGTGAAAACTTGTTCCACTTTTGGGATCTATTTATGCATAGTCCAGTATACTTTGTGTTCCTGCATATAAGAACTTGAAAGCGTCCTAGTGGCTTACCACTAGATGAGTCATGGTACCCATAACTTGGATGGATAACCAAGATTTATATTAACCATATAAAATAAATAATATATGTGACATACCTCATTGGCTGACCAACTGCTTGTATGGTAAAGGTGAAAAAACACCAATCCGGAGTGTTGTCAACTCCTTGCCCTCTTGCCGGTTCATATAGAAACCATATTGGGCTATAATAGCCGCATAATGCTGGTGACATCTAGCCAAAAACCATACCGGAAGGATATACTACCGATTTAAAACTGATCATGTACTGACAACTAAGCGTTGAAAGTCATGCCGGGTTGTAAAGAACACTGGTTTATCAGAAAAATATTCATAAATCCCTTATCATAAAAAACAGCAAAGACAAGAAATACACAAGGCTTTTCATGGGCTGCCAGGCCCTAAATCGAGGCTTTTCATGGGCTGCCAGGCCACTGAGTTAAACCATTTTGCAAAGCCTGTTAAGATGGACCTCAATCTTTAACCAATCACCATTTTAACTTTGACAAGTTCAGGGTCCATGGGATTGACTTGTCAAACATTTGATGGGTCATACCAGGTTTACCTGGACGGAGTGGCTTACTTAATGAGGCAGGATAACCCGGGTTTTAGGTGAATACACCTGGCTTCCAAGCCTGGCTTGATAGCCTATTACAAGGGTTCAAGCTCACTGTTCTTTGAGAAGCAAGGAGCCCCCAGGTAATATGTGAGCTATGCTCAATGGTTACCTATGTTTGAACTGTGCTTAATGCAACAAATTCTCTTTGGCTCCACATAATTTCCTTTTGGCTTTAAAGCCTATGAAGAGGTGTAGCTATGGTGTGAAGACAACCAAGCCCCCTAGTGATATCCCTTTATGGTTTTAAACCGATCAAGAGGTGTAGCTATGGTTCGGATACGACCAAGCCCCCTAGTGATTTTCTTTATATCCGTGCGGTCGTATAGGCCGGTTTAACAAAACTCCGCTTTGTCAGTAGAAGCTCTTGTAGGCTCACACATGATGTGAAAAGAATAGAGACCCTGCTCTATTCAAGGCTTCGGTTTATTATATAATATATACATTGTCATAAATATGTACATAAGAAGAGCCTGTGGCTCAAGTATAGTAAGGCCGAAGAAGAGCTATATTCCACGGCCGCTTGGTCTTCTCCTCCGATTTATGTGAGTCCTTGTGCTCTCGAACATGAATGAGGTAGTATGACCCATTGTGCAGATTCTTGCTGACCACAAAAGGTCCTTCCCAAGGTGGGGATAACTTGTGCATATCAGTCTGATCCTGGATGAGCCAGAGCACCAGATCACCCTCTTGAAAAGTTCTGGTCCTAACCCGGCGGCTGTGATAATGTCGGAGATCTTGTTGATAAATCGCCGAACTTGCTGCTGCAAGATCATGCTCCTCATCTAACAGGTCCAGTGAGTCCTGACGTGCCTTCTCATTGTCAGCTTCAACATAAGCTGCCACACGGGGTGAGTCGTGACGGATGTCACTAGGAAGAACTGCCTCTGCTCCATAAACCATGAAGAAAGGTGTGTAACCCGTAGATCTGTTAGGTGTGGTGTTGATGCTCCATAAAACAGATGGTAACTCCTCCACCCAACAACCCGGTGTCCGCTTTAAAGGAACCATAAGCCGGGGTTTAATACCTCGCAAGATTTCTTGATTCGCTCTCTCCGCTTGACCATTAGATTGGGGGTGAGCCACTGATGCTACATCAAGCCGAATGTGCTCACGTTGGAAAATTCCTCCATCTCACCCTTTGACATATTAGTACCATTATCAGTTATAATACTATGTGGAAAGCCAAACCGGAATATCACCTTTTTGATGAACTAAACCGCCGTGGCCGCATCACACTTACTGACTGGCTCTGCTTCTACCCATTTGGTAAATTTGTCAACTGCCACTAACAGGTGAGTCTTTTTGTCCTTGGATCTCTTAAAGGGTCCAACCATACCAAGCCCCCAAGTTGCAAACGGCCAAGTGATTGGAATCATTCTCAACTCCTGAGCCGGAACATGAGCGCGACGTGCAAATTTTTGACAGCCGTCACACCTTTTGACTAAATCCTCAGCATCAACATGAGATGTCAACCAATAGAAACCGTGACGGAAAGCCTTAGCTACCAAGGATTTTGAACCGGCGTGGTGACCACAATCTCCTTCATGGATTTCTCGCAAAATTTCACAACCCTCTTGAGGAGATACACAGCGCTGAATTGCCCCTGTGACGCTGTAACGATGTAAATCCCCATTGATTATGGTCATTGACTTGGAACACCGGATTATCCACCGGGCCGAGGTTTCATCCTCCGGTAACTCGCCCCGGTTCATGTAAGCCAGGTACGGGATTGTCCAATCCGGTATAACATGCAAGGCTGCCACCAATTGAGCCTCCGGGTCAGGAACAACCAACTCCTCCTCTGTTGGTATCTTGACCGACGGATTATGCAGCATGTCGAGGAAGACATTTGGTGGGACCGGTTTACGCTGAGAGCCAAGGTGGCTTAAAGCGTCCGCCGCTTCATTCTTTCGCCGGTCTATTCAACTTGATAACCCTTGAAATGACCATCCACTATATCCACATCTCGTCGATACGCAGCCATGAGTGGATCCTTAGAATCCCAGGTGCCCGATACCTGTTGAGCCACCAGGTCCGAGTCACCGAATCACTTAACCTGGCTTAAGTTCATCTCCTTAGCCATCCGAAGACCGTGGAGTAGGTCCTCGTACTCAGCTGCATTGTTAGTACAAGGGAACATTAATCAGAGAACATAACAAAACTTGTCACTTCGCGGGGAAGTTACTATAACTCCAGCCCTCGAGCCCTCCAATTGCCTGGACCCATCAAAGTGAATAGTCCAATACGTGTTATCTGGCTTTTCCTCTGGTGCCTGCAACTCTGTCCAATCATTGATGAAGTCCACAAGTGATTGAGATTTGATTGCCGTGCGAGGTGTATACTTGAGCCCATGAGATCCAAGCTCAATAGCCCACTTGGCAATCCGTCCAGTTGCTTCTTTGTTTTGAATGATATCTCCTAGAGGGGCTGAACTGACCACTGTGATAGGATGACCCTGAAAATAATGTTTGAGCTTCTGGCTTGCCATAAACACCCCATACACCAGCTTCTGCCAATGTGGATACCTCTGCTTTGATTCGATAAGCACCTCACTGATATAATAAACCGGCCGTTGAACTGGATATTCCTTTCCAGCCTCCTTGCATTCCACAACAATAGCCACACTAACAGCCCTGGCATTAGCAGCCACATACAACAATAAAGGCTCTTTAACGATCGGAGCTGCAAGCACAGGCGGTTCAGCTAACTGCCTCTTCAGATCCTCAAACGCTTTATCAGCCGCATCGCTCCAGACAAAGTCATCCGTTTTCTTTAACATCTAGTATAAAGGGATAGCCTTCTCCCTGAGACGACTGATAAACCGTCTCAAAGTCGTAATCCGACCGACTAAATGTTGAACATCATTGATACACGCCGGTTTAGCCAAAGACGTGATTGCTGAATTTTTTTTCCGGATTAGCCTCAATGCCCCTGTTTGATACCAGAAAGCCCAAGAGTTTGCCTGCCGGTACACCAAAGACACATTTGTCCAGATTGAGCATCATCTTGTAGACCCGGAGGTTGTCAAAGGTTTCTCTCAGGTGATCTATCAATGTTTCCTCTTTCCTGGACTTTATCACAATATCATCCACATATGCATGAACATTGCACGCAATCTGTTTATGAAGAAAATTTTGAACACAATGTTGATAAGTCGCCTGGGCGCTCTTGAGCCCAAAGGGCATGGAGACATAGCAGAAGGCTCCACAGGGAGTTATGAAAGTTGTCTTCTCCTGGTCCTTAACTGCCATTTTGATCTGATGGTAACCGGAATAAGCATCCAAAAAACACAAGCGGTCACAACCCGCCGTAACATCAATAATCTGATCAATACGAGGGAGGGCAAAGGGATCTGCTGGGCAAGCCTTGTTCAAGTCTGTGTAGTCCACACACATACGCCAAGTGCCGTTTTTCTTGAGAACCAGCACCAGATTAGACAACCACTCCGGGTGAAAGACCTCCACGATAAACCCTGCGACCAACAACCGAACTACCTCTTCACCAATAGCCTTGCGCCTTTCTTCGTTGAAGCAGCAAAGAAACTGTCTGACCGGTTTAAACTTAGGATCAATATTAAATGTGTGCTCAGTGAGTTCCCTCGGTACACCTGGCATGTCAGAAGGCTTCCATGCAAAGATGTCCCGGTTCTCATGGATGAACTCGATGAGCGCGCTTTCCTATTTGGGATCCAGGTTAGCGCTGATGCTGAACTGCTTGGGTGAATCGCCAGGAACCAAATCAACCATCTTAGTGTCTGTGGCCGATTTGAACTTCAACGCCGGATCGTGCTCCGTAGTTGGCTTTTTCAAAGAAGTCACGTCTGCCGGATCAACTTTGTCCTTATAAAACTTTAGCTCTTCCGTGGCACAAACTGACTCAGCATAAGCCGCATCACCTTCCTCACATTCCAAAGCAATCTTCCTGCTCCCATGTACTGTGATGGTCCCCTTATGACCTGGCATCTTAAGCTGCAGGTAAACATAACACGGCCGTGCCATGAACTTGGCATAAGCCGGTCGCCCAAACAGGGCGTAATACGGACTCTTGATTTTCACCACCTCAAAAGTCAATGTTTCCGACCTTGAATCATGATCATATCCAAAGGCCACCTCTAGAACTATCTTGCCCACTGGATATGCAGACTTACGGGCACCACACCATGAAAAACAGTGTTCGACGGTTTAAGATTCTTATCTATCAACTCCATACGGCGGAAGGTATCATAGTAGAGAATATTGATACTGCTTCCCCCATCCATGAGCACCTTGGTGAACTTGTACCCCCCAACTTGAGGTGCCACCACTAAGGCCAGATGACCCGGATTGTCAACCCGGGGTGGGTGATCCTCTCAACTCCATAAAATGGGTTGCTCAGACTAGCGCAAATACTGAGGCACATCCGGTTCAACAGAGTTCAATGCCCTCTTGTGAAGCTTCTGATCATGCTTGCACAAGCTAGTGGTGAAGACATGATACTGCCCACTATTTAACTGTTTTGGATTGCTTTGATAACCTGACTGCTACTGCTGATTCCCCTGATGGTTATAACCTCCCTGGTTGCCCTAGTTCCCTTGATTGCTATGTTCGGTTTGATTGCCCTGAAATCCGGAACCGGAGCTGCCGCCTCCATAACCCGACCCATGAAAACCACCTCCTGAACCGTCGGGCGGGCCATTGTCATACTGAAACATATTGGAGTTCTTGAATTCTCGCATGATATAACAATCCTTCCAAAGATGTGACGCTGGCTTCTCCTTTGATCCATGCTTTGGACAAGGTTGATTTAACAGGCGCTCCAGATTGGGGCCTGAACCTCCGCCGCTCTGGGGCTACTTACCCTTACAACGCTGACCGTTATCCTGAGCATTGATGTTAGCCACAAAGTCCAAACTATTGTCTGCTTTGCACTTACCATTATTCCCATGACCTGCTGGGTTATGCTGCTGCCCCTTGGTGTTGCTGTTTTTCTTTCCTTTCCCCGGTTCTCCTCCTCTGAGTCAGGGTCTTTGGTATTATCTGAATCGACATATTTAACCAAAGCGGCCATTGATACATCTCCAACGTATCTATAATTTTTGATTGCTGCATGCTATATTATCTACTGTTTTGGACATTATTGGGCTTTATTATCCACTTTTATATTATTTTTGGGACTAACCTATTAATCGGAGGCCCAACCCAGAATTGTTGTTTTTTTTGCCTATTTTAGGGTTTCGAAGAAATGGAATATCAAACGGAGTCCAAACGGAATGAAAACTTCGGGAATGTGTTTTTCTCACCGCATACAACTCAGGAGACTTGGACCCTACGTCAAGCCAATTAACAGGAGGCCACGAGGTAGGGGCACGCGCCTGCCCCCCAGGCGCGCCCTCCACCCTCGTGGGCCCCCTATTGCTCCACCGACGTACTTCTTCCTCCTATATATACCCACGTACCCCCAAACGATCAGAACAGGAGCCAAAACCCTAATTCCACCGCCGTAACTTTCTGTATCCACGAGATCCCATCTGGGGCCTGTTCTGGAGCTCCACCGGAGGGGGCAACAATCACGGAGGGCTTCTACATCAACACCATAGCCTCTCTGATGAAGTGTGAGTAGTTTACTTCAGAACTACGGGTCCATAGTTAGTAGCTAGATGGCTTCTTCTCTCTTTTTGGATCTCAATAGAATGTTCTCCCCCTCTCTTGTGGAGATCCATTCGATGTAATCTTCTTTTTGCAGTGTGTTTGTTGAGACCGATGAATTGTGGGTTTATGATCAAGTCTATCTATGAATAATATTTGAATCTTCTCTGAATTCTTTTATGTATGATTGGTTATCTTTGCAAGTCTCTTCGAATTATCAGTTTGGTTTGGCCTACTAGATTGATCTTTCTTGCAATGGGAGAAGTGCTTAGCTTTGGGCTCAATCTTGAGGTGTCCTTTCCCGGTGACAGTAAGGGCAGCAAGGCACGTATTGTATTGTTGCCATCGAGGATAACAAGATGGGTTTTTTCTTCATATTGCATGTGTCTATCCCTCTACATCATGTTATCTTGCTTAAGGCGTTACTCTATTTTTAACTTAATACTCTAGATGCATGCTGGATAGCGGTCGATGAGTGGAGTAATAGTAGTAGATGCAGGCAGGAGTCGGTCTACTTGTCTCGGACGTGATGCCTATATATGTGA
This sequence comes from Triticum dicoccoides, assembly GCF_002162155.2. Taxonomy (NCBI): domain Eukaryota; kingdom Viridiplantae; phylum Streptophyta; class Magnoliopsida; order Poales; family Poaceae; genus Triticum; species Triticum dicoccoides. The sequence continues at coordinate 226,905,999 of NC_041384.1, read as the reverse complement.
TCATACCTAGATATTCTCATAACTATGCTCAATTCTGTCAATTGCTCAACAGTAATTTGTTCACCCACCGTAGAATACTTATGCTCTCGAGAGAAGCCACTAGTGAAACCTATGGCCCCGGGTCTATCTTTATCATATCAATCTCCTACTACTTAGTTATTTACTTTGCTATTTACTTTGCTTTTATTTTAATTTGCATCTTTATAATAAAAATACCAAAAATATTATCTTATCATATCTATCAGATCTCACTCTCATAAGTGGCCCTATAGGGATTGAGAACCCCTATTTGTGTTGGTTGCAAGGATTTATTTGTTTTGTGCAGGTACGAGGGACTCGCGCGTAGCCTCCTACTGGATTGATACCTTGGTTCTCAAAAACTGAGGGAAATACTTACGCTACTTTGCTACATCATCCATTCCTCTTCGGGGAAAACCAACGCAGTGCTAAAAGAGGTAGCAAGAAGGATTTCTGGCGCCGTTGCCGGGGAGGTCTACGCAAAAGTCAACATACCAAGTACCCATCACATACCCTTATCTCCCGCATTACATTATTTGCCATTTGCCTCTCGTTTTCCTCTCCCCCCAATTCACCCTTGTCGTTTTATTCGCCATCTCTCTCTCTATCCTCCCTCTCTTTCTCTATTTGCCCCTTTTTGTCCGCTTGCTTTTTGTTTGCTTGTGTGTTAGTTTGCTTGTTTGTTGCGATGGCTCAAGATAATACTAAATTGTGTGACTTCACCAATACCAACAACAATGATTTTATTAGCACTCCGATTGCTCCTCTTACCGATGCTGAATCTTGTGAAATTAATACTGCTTTGCTGAATCTTGTCATGAAAGATCCGTTCTTCGGCCTTCCTAGTGAAGATGTCGCTACCCATCTAAATAGCTTCGTTGATTTGTGTGACATGCAAAAGAAGAAAGATGTGGATAATGATATTGTTAAATTGAAGCTATTTCCTTTTTCGCTTAGAGATCGTGCTAAAGCTTGGTTTTCGTCTTTGCCTAAAAATAGTATTGATTCATGGAACAAGTGCAAAGATGCTTTTATCTCTAAGTATTTTCCTCCCACTAAAATCTTCTCTCTTAGAAACGATATTGTAAACTTTAAGCAACTTGATCATGAACATGTTGCACAAGCATGGGAGAGAATGAAATTAATGATACGTAATTGCCCTACTCATGGTTTAAATTTGTGGATGATTATACAATTTTTTATGCCGGATTGAATTTTGCTTCTGTAAATCTTTTGGATTCAGCCGCGGGAGGCACTTTTATGGAAATCACCTTAAGAGAAGCTACTAAACTCCTAGATAATATTATGGTTAATTATTCTCAATGGCATACTGAAAGATCTACAAATAAAAAGGTGCGTGCGATAGAAGAAATTAGTGTTTTGAGTGGAAAGATGGATGAACTTATGAAATTATTTGCTAATAAGAGTGTTTCTTCTGATCCTAATGATATGCCCTTGTCTACTTTGATTGAGAATAATAATGAATCTATGGATGTGAATTTTGTTGGTAGGAACAATTTTGGTAAGAACGCGTATAGAGGAAATTTCAATCCTAGGCCTTATCCTAGCAATCCCTCTAATAATTATGGTAATTCTTACAACAATTCTTATGGAAAATTATAACAAGATGCCCTCTGATTTTGATTCTAATATTAAAGAATTTATTACTTCACAAAAGAATTTTAATGCTATGATTGAAGAAAAATTGCTTAAGATTGATGATTTGGCTAGGAACGTTGATAGAATTGTTCTTGATGTTGATTCTTTGAAACTTAGATCTATTCCACCTAAGCATGATATCAATGAGTCTCTCAAAGCCATGAGAATTTCCATTAACGAGTGCAAAGAAAGAACCGCTAGGATGCGTGCTAAGAAAGATGCTTTATAAAAGCGTGTTCTTCTAGTTCCTATGAAAATAATGATGAAGATCTAAAAGTTATTGATGTGTCCCCTATTAAATATTTGTTTTGCAATATGAATCTTGATAATGATGGGACTAAATATGATCCACCTTTACCTAGAAGGCGTTCCAAGAATTCTGAATCTTTTGATCTTGATGCTAAATTTGATAAAAGTGGGATTGAAGAAATTAAAACCCTAGATGTTGCTAAACCCACTATTATGGATTTCAAGGAATTTAACTATGAAAATTTCTCTTTGATTGATTGTATTTCCTTATTGCAATCCCTGCTAAATTCTCCTCACGCTTATAATCAAAATAAAGCGTTTACTAAACATATCGTTGATGCCTTGATGCAATCTTATGAAGAAAAACTTGAATTAGAATTTTCTATCCCTAGAAAACTTTATGATGAGTGGGAATCAACTATTAAAATTAAAATTAAATATCATGAATGCTATGCTTTATGTGATTTGGGTGCTAGTGTTTCCACGATTCCAAAGACTTTGTGTGATTTGTTAGGTTTCCGTGATTTTGATGATTGCTCTCTAAACTTGCACCTCGCGGATTCCACTATTAAGAAACCTATGGGAAGAATTAATGATGTTCTTATTGTTGCAAATAGGAATTATGTGCCTGTAGATTTTATTGTTCTTGACATAGATTGCAATCCTTCATGTCCTATTATTCTTGGTAGACCTTTCCTTAGAACGATTGGTGCAGTTATTGATATGAAGGAAGGAAATATTAGATTCCAATTTCTGTTAAGGAAAGTCATGGAACACTTTCCTAGAAAGAAAATTAAATTACCTTATGAATATATTATGAGAGCCACTTATGTATTGCCTACCAAAGATGGCAATACCTAGATCTATTCTTGCTTGTTATGCCTAGCTAGGGGCGTTAAACGATAGCGCTTGTTGGGAGGCAACCCAATTATATTTTTATTCCTTGCTTTTTGCTCCTGGTTAGTAATAAATAATTTATCTAGCCTCTGTTTTGGTTGTGTTTTTTGTGTTTAATTAGTGTTTGTGCCAAGTAGAACCGTTGGGAAGACTTGGGGAAAGTCTTGTTGAACTTGATGTAAAAAAACAGAAACTTTAGCGCTCACGAGAAATGCTTTCATTTTTATTTGGAACGTGATATTTAGTTAATTTTTTTGAATATGATTAATAGATAAATTACTCACGTCCAGCAATTTATTTTAGAATTTTTGGGGTTCCAGATCTTGCGCTAGCTACATATTACTATAGACTGTTCTGTTTTTGACAGATTCTGTTTTTCGTGTGTTGTTTGCTTATTTTGATGAATCTATGGCTAGTAAATCAATTTATAAACCATATAGAAGTTGGAATACAGTACGTATAACACCCATATAAATAAAGAATGAGTTCATTACAGTATCTTGAAGTGGTCTTTTGTTTTCTTTCTCTAACAGAGCTCACGAGATTTTCTACTTTAAGTTTTGTGTTGTGAAGTTTTCAAGTTTTGGGTAAAGATTTCATGGATTATGGAACAAGGAGTGGCAAGAGCCTAAGCTTGGGGATGCCCATGGCACCCCCAAGATAATCTAAGGACACCTAAAATCCAAAGCTTGGGGATGCCCCGGAAGGCATCCCCTCTTTCGTCTACTTCTATCGGTAATTTTACTTGGAGCTATATTTTTATTCGCCACATGATATGTGTTTTGCTTGGTGCGTCTTGTATGATTTTAGTCTTTGCTTATTAGTTTAGCACAATCATCCTTGCTGTACACACCTTTTTGAGAGAGCCATACATGATTTGGAATTTGTTAGAATACTCTATGTGCTTCGCTTATATCTTTTGAGTTATATAATTTTGCTCTAGTGCTTCACTTATATCTTTTAGAGCACGGTGGTGGATTTGTTTTATAGAAACTATTGATCTCTCATGCTTCACTTAGATTATTTTGAGAGTCTTAATAGCATGGTAATTTTCTTAAAATCCTAATATGCTTGGTATGAAAGATTAATAATAAAACCTTCTTATGAGTGTGTTGAATACTAAGAGAAGTTTGATGCTTGATGATTGTTTTGTGACATGGAGGTAATAATATCAAAGTCGTGCTAGTTGAGTAGTTGTGAAATTGAGAAATACTTGTGTTGAGGTTTGCAAGTCCCGTAGCATGCACGTATGGTAAACGTTATGCAACAAATTTGAAACATGAGGTGTTATTTGATTGTCTTCCTTGTGAGTGGCGGTCGGGGACGAGCGATGGTCTTTTCCTACCGATCTGTCCCCCTAGGAGCATGCGCGTAGTACCGAGGTTTTTTGATGACTTGTAGATTTTTGCAATAAGTATGTGAGTTCTTTGTGACTAATGTTGAGTCCATGGATTATACGCACTCTCACCCTTCCATCCTTGCTAGCCTCTTCGGTACCGTGCATTGCCCTTTCTCCCATTGAGAGTTGGCGCAAACTTCGCCGGTGCATCCAAACCCTATGATATGATACGCTCTTTCACACATAAACCTCCTTATATCTTCCACAAAACAGCCACCATACCTACCTATTATGGCATTTCCATAGCCATTCCGAGATATATTGCCATGCAACTTTCCATCATTCCGTTCATCATGACACATTCATCATTTTCATATTGCTTAGAATGATCATGTAGTTGACATAGTATTTGTGGCAAAGCCACCGTTCATAATTCTTTCATACATGTCACTTTTGGTTCATTGCATATCCCGGTACACCACCGGAGGCATTCATATAGAGTCATCTTTGTTCTAGTATCGAGTTGTAATCATTGAGTTGTAAATAAATAGAAGTGTGATGATCATCATTTTCTAGAGCATTGTCCCAAGTGAGGAATATAAAAAGGGAGAAAGGCCATAAAAAAGAGAAAAGCCCCCCCAAAAAATGAGAGAAAAAGAGAGAAGGGACAGTGTTACTATCCTTTGCCACACTTGTGCTTCAAAGTAGCACCATGATCTTCATAGTAGAGAGTCTCTCATGTTATCACTTTCATATACTAGTGGGAATTTTTCATTATAGACCTTGGCTTGTATATTCCAACAATGGGCCTCCTCAAGTGCCCTAGGTCTTCGTGAACAAGCAAGTTGGATGCACACCCACTAGTTTGTTTTGTTGAGCTTTCATACATTTATAACTCTAGTGCATCCGTTGCATGGCAATCCCTACTCCTTGCATTAACATCAATCGATGGGCATTTCCATAGCCCATTGATTAGCCTCGTTGATGTGAGACTTCATCTTTTTTTGTCTTCTCCACATAACCCCCTCATTATATTCTATTCCACCTATAGTGCTATGTCCATGGCTCGCACTCATATATTGCGTGAAAGTTTATAGGTTTGAGATTACTAAAGTATGAAATAATTGCTTGGCTTGTCATCGGGGTTGTGCATGATGATAGCATTCTTGTGTGACGAAAATGAAACATGACTATACCATATGATTTTGTAGGGATGAACTTTCTTTGGCCATGTTATTTTGAGAAGACATAATTGCTTAGTTAGTATGCTTGAAGTATTATCATTTTTATGTCAATATGAATTTTTGTCTTGAATCTTTCGGATCTGGATATTCATACCACAATTAAGAAGAATTACATTAAAATTATGCCAAGTAGCACTCCGCATCAAAAATTCTGTTTTTATCATTTACCTACTCGAGGACGAGCAAGATTTAAGCTTGGGGATGCTTGATACGTCTCCACGTATCTATAAACTTTGATTGCTCCATGCTATATTATCCACTGTTTTGGACATTATTGGGCTTTATTATCCACTTTTATATTATTTTTGGGACTAACCTATTAACCAGAGGCCCAACCCAGAATTGCAGTTTTTTGCCCGTCTAGGGTTTCGAACAAAAGGAATATCAAACGATGTCCAAACGGAATGAAACCTTCGGGAACATGATTTTCTCACCGAATACAACTTAGGAGACTTGGACCCTACGTTAAGCCAATTAACAGGAGGCCACGAGGTAGGGG
>NC_041384.1:226897905-226899896 GCF_002162155.2 Triticum dicoccoides | reverse complement strand
GGCCCCCTGTTGCTTCACCGATGTACTTATTCCTCCTATATATACCCACGTACCCCCAAACAATCAGAACAGGAGCCAATACCCTAATTCCACCGCCGTAACTTTCTGTATCCACGAGATCCCATCTGGGGCCTGTTCCGGAGTTCCACCGGAGGGGGCATCGATCACGGAGGGCTTCTACATCAACACCATAGCCTCTCCGATGAAGTGTGAGTAGTTTACTTCAGACCTATGGGTCCATAGTTAGTAGCTAGATGGCTTCTTCTCTCTTTTTGGATCTCAATACAATGTTCTCCCCCTCTCTTGTGGAGATCTATTCGATGTAATCTTCTTTTTGTGGTGTGTTTGTTGAGACCGATGAATTGTGGGTTTATGATCAAGTCTATCTATGAATAATATTTGAATCTTCTCTGAATTCTTTTATATATGATTGGTTATCTTTGCAAGTCTCTTCAAATTATCAGTTTGGTTTGGCCTACTAGATTGATCTTTCTTGCAATGGGAGAAGTGCTTAGCTTTGGGTTCAATCTTGCGGTGTCCTTTCCCGGTGACAGTAGGGGCAGCAAGGCACGTATTGTATTGTTGCCATCGAGGATAACAAGATGGGGTTTTCTTCATATTGCATGAGTCTATCCCTCTACATCATGTCATCTTGCTTAAAGCGTTACTCTGTTCTTTTGAACTTAATACTCTAGATGCATGCTGGATAGCAGTCGATGAGTGGAGTAATAGTAGTAGATGCAGGCAGGAGTCGGTCTACTTGTCTCGGACGTGATGCCTATATACATGATCATACCTAGATATTCTCATAACTATGCTCAATTCTGTCAATTGCTCAACAGTAATTTGTTTACCCACCGTAGAATACTTATGCTCTCGAGAGAAGCCACTAGCGAAACCTATGGCCCCGGGTCTATCTTTATCATATCAATCTCCTACTACTTAGTTATTTACTTTGCTATTTACTTTGCTTTTATTTTACTTTGCATCTTTATCATAAAAATACCAAAAACATTATCTTATCATATCTATCAGATCTCACTCTCGTAAGTCGCCCTATAGGGATTGACAACCCATATTTGTGTTGGTTGCGAGGATTTATTTGTTTTGTGCAGGTACGAGGGACTCGCGCGTAGCCTTCTACTGGATTGATACCTTGGTTCTCAAAAACTGAGGGAAATACTTACGCTACTTTGCTACATCATCCCTTCCTCTTCAGGGAAAACCAATGCAGTGCTAAAAGAGGTAGCAGCCATAAGCGTTGACATATCATTGCAGTGACGTTTGTGCCTTCCTAACTTCTGTTTGAGCGGCAGAAACCGGCAATTGCCCTCCAACGTTAACACTGCGGTATCTGCATTGATGCGATCCGACGAGTGCAGAATAGCTAAGACCCACTTCACACAATGTGTTGTAGACTCTCCATCTTCTTGAACACAAGTGGCCAGGTCCACAATTGACATAGGCTGCTTACAAGTATCCTTAAAATTCTGGATAAACTGGTGCTTTAATTTGGCCCATGATCCGGCAGAGTTAGTTGGCAAGCTCTTTAACCAAGTACGAGCTGTCCCCTCCAACATCATGGTGAAGTATTTAGCACACACCGGTTCATCCACATCTAACATCTCCATTGCCATCTCGTAGCTTTTAACCCATGCCTCTGGTTGCAAATCAGCGGTGTAATTGGGTACTTTACGAGGTCCCTTGAAATCCTTGGGCAGTCGTACATTACGTAAAGCGGGGGTGAGGCACGACACCCCTAAGGAACTAAAGATCACACCTAGATCCATTGAAGCGGTAGGGTGAACCGGAGTAGGTTGACGAACTCCATGTAGAGCTGCTAACTCGGCCTCTTGACGTGCACGACCATGATCCACCACATCCTGCGCATTAGCACCTCCACCTGCCGGGTTGTGCCCTCGCGGCGAGTTACGGCGATGTGTACTGCTTGACATGGCCGGTTCATCCTCAACGTGCCTACTGTAGCTCCG
>NC_041384.1:226835123-226897535 GCF_002162155.2 Triticum dicoccoides | reverse complement strand
CCTGCTGCTGGTTTAAAGCTGTTTGAAGGAGCTCTCTGGCCCGTCGTGCCTCAATCGCAACTGGTGACTCGCCGTCGGTTGGGAGGGCTTCCAATCGTGAAGTGGCGGCCACAATGTTGTCCAACGGGTTGGAGTAATGCCCCGGGGGCATCGGAACATACTGAGGTACAATGTTGCTTTGACGAGGCGGGTCCATCGTTCGCGGCTGAACCGACGCTCCTATTCCCGGCGCCTCCGTCCGGTTTAACACTGGCTGGTTACTAGTTCCTGCTCCTGGCATGTTGAAGAGATTTCTTGGCTCATAACCCGGCGGGAGATGCGACCGGTATCTTCTTCTCATGACTTCATCTGAGGCATTCTGATCCAGCCTAAGCCGGTAGGCCTGAGCTTCCAACTCGGCCCGTTCTGTAGCCATCCTAGCATTCTCTGCTGCCAGGTCTACTTTAGCCTAAGTTATCTGATCTTTCACCTTTGTGATCTCCGCATTGTGTTTGTCCCGGGCTGCTGCATCCACCTCCGCGGCCATCAATGTTGCCAAAGCGTCGAACAAATCAGACAGAACTTGAGCTGGAGGCGGCGCAGAGCCCCCTGCTCCCGCCGGCATTGCTGTTGCTGAACCATAGAGCATTGCCGCGGCGGTTGATGAATGGAGTGCTGATTGTGTACCGGCCATGAAGATAGTGACCCGGTTTGGCAGATCGAGGGGGTCCGAAATACCGTTGCCATTGGAACCTCCGCTAATCCAGCCGTCCTGCAACTGATACAGCAATTCGGTCTCTCCAGTTGAAGACTCGTCGTCAGAGCAGACACCGGTTTCTCCATCAGATGCCGGTCCATCCTCATATTCCGCTCCATGGATGACACCTACGAAAATATGCCTTGCTGCAGGCTGAACCGGGGAAGGACTTGCACGCTGAGCCGTCTCGATGATGTCGGTGCAGGTGTCCGGCTCAGGGCCCGGCTCGCCGATCTTGCCGATGAAGACGTGGATCCCACCAAAGGGGACCCGGTATCCATATTCGATTGAACCGGCCTCGGGACCCCATCCCACATCGTCGATGTAGAGCTTGCCGCGATGACTTTTCGTCATCCGGCCCACAGCGTATCCCTTGAGTCCATCAAAGCTGCCCTTCAAGAACTCAAAACCATCGTGCGATAGCCCCACAGTGGGCGCCAACTGTCATGGGTTTGTCACGGCAGATGTCCTCGTGAAAGGACTTAGTCGTGGAGACATCACAACGAGTTAGCTTAAAGGGGTTAAACCGGACAAGGGACACGAGGGATTTTATACTAGTTTGGCCCCTTCGATGAAGGTGAAAGCCTACGTCTAGTTGTGATTGGTATTGCTAGGGTTTCGATGACGAGGGAGCGAATCCGCTTTGCCTGGCTCTTGAGTTGTTGTCTGTCTCTCTCAAACCGCGGCCGGGTCATCCCCTTATATACATAGGTTGACGCCCGCCGGTTTACAGAGTCCCAAAACCGGATCATAGATGTGTCCGGCTTGGTCTCTATTCCTCTAACTTACAATACAAGTTACATGACAAAGTCGGTTTACATCTACAGGCCTTAACCCGCCTTTGGGCCTTGGGCCTTCGTAAAGCGCCACCATCTTCATATCTTCATGGGCTTCTATCTTCATGGAGCTAACCTGGCCACTCCTAGCCGGTTTACCTCTAGTAGTCATATCCCCAACAGAGGGCTTCTACATCAACACCATAGCCTCTTCGATGATGTGTGAGTAGTTTACCTCAGATCTTCGGGTCCATAGTTATTAGCTAGATGGCTTCTTCTCTCTTGTTGGATCTCAATACAAAGTTCTCCATGGTTCTCGTGGAGATCTATTCGATGTAATCTTCTTTTGCGGTGTGTTTGTTGAGACCGATGAATTGTGGGTTTATGATCAAGTTTATCTATGAACAATATTTGAATCTTCTCTGAATTCTTTTATATATGATTGGTTATCTTTGCAAGTCTCTTCAAATTATCAGTTTGGTTTGGCCTACTAGATTGATCTTTCTTGCAATGGGAGAAGTGCTTAGCTTTGGGTTCAATCTTGCGGTGTCCTTTCCCGGTGACAGTAGGGGCAGCTAGGCATGTATTGTATTGTTTCCATCGAGGATAACAAGATGGGGTTTATATCACATTGCATGAGTTTATCCCTCTACATCATGTCTTCTTACTTAAAGCGTTACTCTGTTCTTTTGAACTTAATACTCTAGATGCATGCTAGATAGCGGTCGATGTGTGGAGTAGTAGTAGTAGATGCAGGCAGGAGTCGGTCTAGTTGTGTCGGACATGATGCCTATATACATGATCATACCTAGATATTCTCATAACTATGCTCAATTCTGTCAATTGCTCAACAATAATTTGTTTACCCACCGTAATACTTATGCTCTCGAGAGAAGCCACTAGTGAAACCTATGGCCTCCGGGTCTATTTTCCATCATATTAATCTCCCGTTAACAAGCTATTTCTGGCGCCATTTTTATTTTGCTTTATTTACTTTGCATCTTTATCATAAAAATACCGAAAATATTATCTTATCATATCTATCAGATCTCACTTTCGTAAGTGACCATGAAGGGATTGACAACCCATTTATTGCGTTGGTTGCAAGGATTTTATTTGTTTGTGTAGGTGCGAGGGACTCGTGCGTGGCCTCCTACTGGATTGATACCTTGGTTCTCGAAAACTGAGGGAAATACTTACGCTACTTTGGTGCATCACCCTTTCCTCTTTGAGGGAAAACCAACGCAGTGCTCAAGAGGTAGCATATATCTATGCAAGGACCACCTTGCGAGGCTCACGTTACATGAGCCATGACGACCAAGGCCAGGCGAGCACCAGCGAGCGCAGTGTACAAGTTTCCTCTTTGGTGCCAAGGAGGCAAGCGTAGGTACGGGGTTCCGAGGAATCAGACAAAGGTTTCCATATTGGTGCAACAAGACCAAGACTAGCAGGACGGCAGGACGGAGGTCAGCGCGGAGCCCACAACAACATCACCACCAGAGCCTTCAAACTTGGCCGTTGTGGGATCCCTTCCCGCCTAACATTTGGGAAGAGGACCAAGGCCACTATAAATAGGACTTAGCCATCACCATAGAGAGGGATCGGATCCATTCCACCCTGACCAGCTGACCAGCTCATCGATCCCAAGAACACCTCGCCTCCTGAGGCTGTTCGTCCATTGTACTAGTTCATCCACCCACAAACCGGAGTAGGGTATTAAACCACAAGGTGGCCCGAATCAGTATAAACCCTCGTGTCTCTTGTTCTTTGGGTCAGTCGAGCTAGACCATGGAATCATTGAGCGTGCGAGTTGGGGAGAGAGAGTTCTTCGTGCGCACCCCAGAGTTCGAACCTCACAAGGGTTTGCCGGAACCCGTAATCCGACATTTGGCGCGCCAGGTAGGGGTGCGCTGAAGCCTTTCTTCCGTCGATCGATGCACCACTGCTCCACCGCATCCATGGCTGACGCTCGCCGGGCCCATGCTGAGCGCTGGGCCGCCCTTGCCGCTCGCGTCGCCCAGACGGCACCCGTCGGCGGACCTCCCCATCGCTCTATATCACCCGCTGCCAACGCCGCCACCGGCCTGGCGGGAAACAAGCAGCAAGCTTCGTCGTTGCACCCTCCGTGCAGAGGGACGGACGCACCGCCACCCCGTCGTTGACTCCGGCAGGCTCGTCGTCCCACGCTCGCTGCTCGCCCGCGGTCGCACAGGCCGCGCTGCTCATGGCGCGCGAGCTCCTGCATTACCACCCTGTCGACGACTTCTACGAGGACTGGCCAGACCGCATCGCCGAGCTCGTTAGTGCCGCTGGGGGCTCTCCTACACCGTCCCTTTTGATGCCTCGTCAGCCCCTGCTGCGAGTGACGTAGCCCATGGAGCATCTCCGCCACCTCCACATCAAGACGTCGCCCTCGCACTAAGACGCGTGGCCCCGCGGCATGACCCACCGTGCAGGGTGCCCGCGCGCGAGGAAGGAAGCTGCCGAGAAATCCCGCGGCCGCAAGAAGATGCTCCTACACTCCCAACACCGCCATGTCAAGACCGTGCGCCGCCTATGGAGGCGACGTGTGGGTACCAAGACCAGGCTCCACCTCCACGACGGGCTCCAGTGACCACGGCGGGTTGCCGCACCTTCACCCCGAGCTGCGCAACGTTGTCTGGCCGGACAAGTTCAAGCCCGACCTGCCTCCGCGCTACGACGGCACCCCCGACCCTGTTGAGTTCTTGCAGCTCTACGAGTTCAGCATCGAGGCGGCCAATGGCGATGAGAAAGTTATGGCGAACTGGTTTCCCATGGCTCTCAAAGACGGCGTGCACTCATGGCTCTTGAACTTGCCCGCGGGATCGATCTCCTCCTGGGGAGAGATGAACGAGTGCTTCATCAGCAACTTCCAAGGCACTCGCGACTGCCCGCCTGCCGCTGGTGACCTGCGGCGCATCAAGCAGCAGCCAGGGGAGACCCTGCAGAAGTACATCCAGCGCTTCGACAACGTTCGCCTCAAGATCCCCAAGGTGACGGATGAGGCCATCATCTCAGAATTTTCCGATAGCGTCCATGATGTCAAGATGAAGGGGGATCTCACCATACACAAGGACCTGTGCACAGCTCCGGAGATGTTCAACATGGCAACCAAGTGCGCGAGAGCTGAGGAGCGACGCCTTTCCCTCCTCGAGCTTCCAGCTGCTGACCCAGAAGACAAGAAGGCCAAGACCAAGGACGTGAAGCGCAAGGGGGCTGCCGTGCTCGCGGCGAAGCCGGAGATGAAGCGCGGCTGCGACCACCCCAAGTCATCCAAGACCAACCGCCCATTCTGCGCTTTCCACAACATGCACAACCACAACACCAACGACTGTCAGGAGCTCAGGTCCATCTGTGATAGGTGCTTCGGTCGACGCCCCTAGCGCAACGACCGAGGCTACGGCCGTGGAGGAGGCCGAAGTGGAGGACGCTGGGACGACCGCGGCCCCCGCCAGGAGTGGCGCAACCGGCCTCGCGGTGATCGCTGGCAGGACCAGCCTCGCGAGGGAGCCTCGAGGGACCAGCCTCGCGAGGACCGCCCTCAGGTCAACACTGGCCCCCTCCTATCGGGGATATACCCCGCGGTGTAACCCGGCTGGATGTATGACCTGGATGGATCTTGGTGACTCACTGGTGACCCGCCCGGAGCTTGGCAACTCACGGATAACCCGCCCGATCTTGGCGACTCATTAGTAACCCGGTGGGCAGGTCAGACGGACGACAAGGCCCAAGGCCCGGTATACCGGTTGATATGATGGTGGGCCGGCTTAAGATGAAAGGCATAAGGAATATTGTCCTACAAAGGAAGCAAGACTAGGACTCCACTTGTAATAGAGTAATCCTAATCGTAATAAGACTAGTCATGTAAGCCTCCCCTTCAACATATATAAGGAGGGGTGGGGCACCCACAAGTTAAACAGATTAGGGTTAGACAAACAAGTCTATAGCTCTCGAGATAGAGCACCCTTGTAATCGTGATCATCATCACCAATATCAAGGAAGCAGGATGTAGGCTTTTACCTCCACCGTGAGGGGCCGAACCTGGGTAAAACCTCGCGTCTCTCGTCCCACTCAACCCCTCTCAAGCTACCAGATAGATGCGTTGGCCTCACGACTAAGTCCTTTCAACAAGGACATCTGCCGTGACAAATCCACGACAGTTGGAGCCCATCATGGGGCCTGCGCACAGTGGTGTTGAGTTCTTGGAGGGATCTTTCTCAGGGTTTCGGAAAGCTCGCAATTGGTCAGATGAAGAAAAGACGATTTGATGATCAGAGTCATGATTAAATTTGGAGTTTGTAGTGCAAAGTTTCGAGATCAAGAGGATAAGGGTTCTATTGTTTGAGTCATCAAACGTGATGAGATCCGTCTAAACCGCAGCTCCGCCAAGTCCTAGATTGAAGGGGTTAATCTGTTGTACGTATATGGACAAACCGATCCAAGGTTACGGCCGGATCTGCCGAGTTCCCCTACTCCTCCTCGCCTCCACATATATGCTTCAAGTCCCGAGGAGACCACCAGCCATTACGCAATTTTTGGTATAGCCTACTGCCCCTATGATATTAAAAGGTTTTGCTGCCGCCGATTCCAACAACTCATCATCAATCGAGAAATAGTAGTATGATGCTACTGCTCCTCACATGGTGGTCAAGGATGATCCACAAGATTAATTTTTTGTCTCCTGTTGCACTATACGCGATGCTAGTACTAATTCAGTACAGACCAGATTTTTGGGTTTTCAAACACTGCCTACTATCGGAAACATCAATGCAATATTCCAGTGTGCAAACGATTGAACGAGTCGGTCAAACCAACCACGACCCGGATACATGTTGCCTTCAAGCCAGCTCTGCCTCTGGGCCGTTCACCGCCGCGTGTTGAAGGGGCCAGTGTCCGTCTCATTTCTAAGCTAGCACCACTATGCCGAGTCACCGCCAAAGCCTCGCCTTGGCTTTGCTCCTCAACCGTGGTGCCACATTAGTCTGCTTCCGCCGACGCGTCAAGTTGCCATTGAACTCTCTGCATCAGGCCGTTTCCTCCATGTTTGAGCCGCTGTTTCCACGGCCTCCCTGCTTTTGGGGAATGTAGTAATTTCAAAATTTCCTACGCACATGCAAGATCATGGTGATGCATAGCAACAAGAGGGGAGAGTGTTGTCTACGTACCCTCGTAGACCGTTTGCGGAAGCGTTATATCAACGCGGTTGATGTAGTCGTACGTCTTCACGATCCGACCGATCCAAATACCGAAAGCATGGCACCTCCGAGTTCTGCACACGTTCGGCTCGGTGACGTCCTCGCCTTCTTGATCCAGCAAGAGGGGCGAAGTAGTAGATGAGTTCCGGCAGCACGACGGCGTGGTGACGGTGTTGGTGAAGAACAATCTCTGCAGGGCTTCTCCTAAGCACTACGAAAACTAGGATGGAGGATAAACTAGAGGGGACGGGGTTGCCAGCACACGGCTTGGTGTTTCTTGATGTGTCTTGGGTGCTAGCCCTACCCCTCTATTTATATGTTGAGCCTTGGGGTCGAAACTTGGAGTAAAAGCCTCCACAAAGTCGGTTTCACCCGAAAGGCAAGAGTCCTTCTCGGACTCCAGGGCCAGACGCCAGGGTTCCCGGCGTCTGGACCCAGACGCCAGGGACCCTGGCGTCTGGCTCCTGGACTCCGCAAAACTTCCTTTTGTGCTTTCCAAAAACCTTGTGGGCTTTCCCCTTTGGCCCAAATGAAGTGTTCTCGTACCCAAACATTTCGGGAAACATCCGGAACCCCTTCCGGTGAATTCTGGAACCCTTCCGGTGACCAAACACTATTATCCCATATATCAAACTTTATCTCTGGACCGTTCCGGAGTTCCTCGTCATGTCTGTGATCTCATCCCGGACTCCGAACAACATTCGGTCACCAACATACATAACTCATATAGTACTATATCGTCAACGAACGTTAAGCGTGCGGACCCTACGGGTTCGAGAACTATGTAGACATGACCGAGACACCTCTCTGGTCAATAACCAATAGCGGGACCTAGATGCCCATATTGGCTCCTACATATTCTACGAAGATCTTTATCGGTCAGACCGCATAACAACATACGTTGTTCCCTTTGTCATCGGTATGTTACTTGCCCGAGATTCGATCGTCGGTATCTCAATATCTAGTTCAATCTCGTTACTGGCAAGTCTCTTTACTCATTCCGTAATACATCATCCCGCAACTAACTCATTAGTTGCAATGCTTGCAAGGCTATAGTGATGTGCATTACCGAGTGGGCCCAGAGATACCTCTCCGACAATCGGAGTGATAAATCCTAATCTCGAAATACGCCAACCCAACAAGTACCTTTGGAGACACCTGTAGAGCACCTTTATAATCACCCAGTTACATTGTGACGTTTGGTGGCCCACTAAGTGTTCCTTCGGTAAACGGGAGTTGCATAATCTCATAGTCATAGGAACATGTATAAGTCATGAAGAAAGAAATAGCAACAAACTAAACGATCAAGTGCTAAGCTAACAGAATGGGTCAAGTCAATCACATCATTCTCCTAATGATGTGATCCCATTAATCAAATGACAACTCATGTCTATGGTTAGGAAACTTAACCATCTTTGATCAACGAACTAGTCAAGTAGAGGCATACTAGTGACACTCTATTCGTCTATGTATTCACACATGTATTATGTTTCTGGTTAATACAATTCTAGCATGAATAATAAACATTTATCATGAAATAAGGAAATAAATAATAACTTTATTATTGCCTCTAGGGCATATTTCCTTCAGTCTCCCACTTGCACTAGAGTCAATAATCTAGATTACACAGTAATGATTCTAACACCCATGGAGCCTTGGTGTTGATCATGTTTTGCTCGTGGAAGAGGCTTAGTCAACGGGTCTGCAACATTCAGATCTGTATGTATCTTGCAAATTCCTATGTCTCCCACCTGGACTAATTCCCGGATGGAATTTAAGCGTCTCTTGATGTGCTTGGTTCTCTTGTGAAATCTGGATTCCTTCGCCAAGGCAATTGCACTAGTATTGTCACAAAAGATTTTCATTGGACCCGATGCACTAGGTATGACACCTAGATGGGATATGAACTCCTTCATCCAGACTCCTTCATTTGCTGCTTCCGAAGCAGCTATGTACTCCGCTTCACATGTAGATCCCGCCATGACGCTTTGTTTAGAACTGCACCAACTGACAGCTCCACCGTTTAATATAAACACATTTCCTATTTGCGATTTAGAATCGTCCGGATCAGTGTCAAAGCTTGCGTCAACGTAACCATTTATGATGAGCTCTTTGTCACCTCCATAAACGAGAAACATATCCTTAGTCCTTTTCAGGTATTTCAGGATGTTCTTGACCGCTGTCTAGTGATCCACTCCTGGATTACTTTGGTACCTCCCTGCTAGACTTATAGCAAGGCACACATCAGGTCTAGTACACAACATTGCATACATGATAGAGCCTATGGTTGAAGCATAGGAAACATCTTTCATCTTCTCTCTATCTTCTGCAGTGATCGGACATTGAGTCTTACTCAACTTCACACCTTGTAACACAGGCAAGAACCCTTTCTTTGCTTGATCCATTTTGAACTTTTTCAAAACTTTGTCAAGGTATGTGCTTTGTGAAAGTCCAATTAAGCGTCTTGATCTATCTCTATAGATCTTGATGCCCAATATGTAAACAGCTTCACCGAGGTCTTTCATAGAAAAAACTTCTATTCAAGTATCCCTTTATGCTATCTAGAAATTCTATATCATTTCCAATCAGCAATATGTCATCCACATATAATATCAGAAATGCTATAGAGCTCCCACTCACTTTCTTGTAAATACATGCTTCTCCAAAAGTCTGTATAAAACCAAATGCTTTGATCACACTATCAAAGTGTTTATTCCAACTCCGAGAGGCTTGCACCAGTCCATAAATGGATTGCTGGAGCTTGCACACTTTGTTAGCTCCCTTTGGATCGACAAAACCTTCTGGTTGCATCATATACAACTCTTCTTCAGAAATCCATTCAGGAATGCAGTTTTGACATCCATTTGCCAAATTTCATAATCATAAAATGCGGCAATTGCTAACATGATTCAGACAGACTTAAGAATTGCTACGAGTGAGAAGGTCTCATCGTAGTCAATCCCTTGAATTTGTCGAAAACCTTTTGCAACAAGTCGAGCTTTATAGACAGTAACATTACCGTCAACGTCAGTCTTCTTCTTGAAGATCCATTTATTCTCAATTGCTTGCCGATCAACGGGCAAGTCAACCAAAGTCCACACTTTGTTCTCATACATGGATACCATCTCAGATTTCATGGCCTCAAGCCATTTTGCGGAATCTGGGCTCACCATCGCTTCTTCATAGTTCGTAGGTTCGTCATGGTCTAGTAATATAACTTCCAGAACAGGATTACCATACCACTCTGGTGCGGATCTTACTCTGGTTGACCTACGAGGTTCAGTAACAACTTGATCTAAAGTTTCATGATCATCATCATTAACTTCCTCACTAATTGGTGTAGGTGTCAAGAAACCGTTTTCTGTGATGAACTACTTTCCAATAAGTGAGCATGTACAGTTACCTCATCAAGTTCTACTTTCCTCCCACTCACCTCTTTCGAGAGAATCTCCTTCTCTATAAAAACTCCGAATTTAGCAACAAAAGTCTTGCCTTCCGATCTGTGATAGAAGGTGTACCCAACAGTCTCCTTTGGGTATCCTATGAAGACACATTTCTCCGATTTGGGTTTGAGCTTATCAGGTTGAAGCTTTTTCACATAAGCATCGCATCCCCAAATTTTCAGAAATGACAACTTTGGTTTCTTACCAAACCATAGTTCATAAGGCGTCGTCTCAACGGATTTCGATGGTGCCCTATTTAAGGTGAATGCGGCCGTCTCTAAAGCATATCCCCAAAACGATAGCGGTAAATCAGTAAGAGACATCATAGATCGCACCATATCTAGTAAAGTACGATTACGATGTTTGGATACACCATTACCTGTGGTGTTTCAGGTGGCGTGAGTTGCAAAACTATTCCGCATTGTTTCAAATGAAGACCAAACTCATAACTCAAATATTCTCTTCCACGATCAGATTGTAGATACTTTATTTTCTTGTTACGATGATTTTCAACTTCACTCTGAAATTCTTTGAACTTTTCAAATGTTTCAGACTTATGTTTCATTAAGTAGATATACCCATATCTGCTTAAATCATCTGTGAAGGTGAGAAAATAATAATATCCGCCACGAGCCTCAACATTCATTGGACCACATACATCTGTATGTATGATCTCCAACAAATCTGTTGCTCTCTCCATAGTTCCGGAGAACGGCGTTTTAGTCATCTTGCCCATGAGGCACGGTTCGCAAGTACCAAGTGATTCATAATCAAGTGGTTCCAAAAGTCCATCTGTATGGAGTTTCTTAATGCGCTTTACTCCGATATGACCTAAACAACAGTGCCACAAATAAGTTGCACTATCATTATCAACTCTGCATCTTTTGGCTTCAATATTATGAATATGTGTATCACCACTATCGAGATTTAGCAAAAATAGACCACTCTTCAAGGGTGCATGACCATAAAAGATATTACTCATATAAAAAGAACAACCATTATTCTCTGATTTAAATGAATAACCGTCTCGCATCAAACAAGATCCAGATATAATGTTCATGCTCAATGCTGGCACCAAATAACAATTATTTAGGTCTAATACTAATCTCGAAGGTAGATGTAGAGGTAGCGTGCCGACCGCGATCACATCGACTTTGGAACCATTTCCCACGTGCATCGTCACCTCGTCCTTAGCCAATCTTCGGTTAATCTGCAGCCCCTGTTTCGAGTTGCAAATGTTAGCAACAGAACCAGTATCAAATACCCAGGTGCTACTGCGAGCATTAGTAAGGTACACATCAATAACATGTATATAACACATACCTTTGTTCACTTTGCCATCCTTCTTATCCGCCAAATACTTGGGGCAGTTCCGCTTCCAGTGACCAGTCTGCTTGCAGTAGAAGCACTCAGTCTCAGGCTTAGGTCCAGACTAGGGTTTCTTCTCCTGAGCAGCAACTTGTTTGCTGTTCTTCTTGAAGTTCCCCTTCTTCTTCCCTTAGCCCTTTTTCTTGAAACTGGTGGTCTTATTGACCATCAACACTTGATGCTCCTTCTTGATTTCTACCTCTGCGGCCTTTAGCATCGCGAAGAGCTCGGGAATAGTCTTATTCATCCCTTGCATATTATAGTTCATCATGAAGCTTTTGTAGCTTGGTGGCAGTGATTGAAGAACTCTTTAATGACACTATCAATAGGAAGATTAACTCCCAGTTGAGTCAAGTGATTATGATACCCAGACATTTTGAGTATATGTTCACTGACAGAACTATTCTCCTCCATCTTGCAGCTATAGAACTTATTGGAGACTTCATATCTCTCAATCCGGGCATTTGCTTGAAATATTAACTTCAACTCCCGGAACATCTCATATGCTCCATGACGTTCAAAACATCGTTGAAGACCCGGTTCTAAGCCGTAATGCATGGCACACTGAACTATCGAGTAGTCATCAACTTTGCTTTGCCAGGCGTTCATAACATCTGGTGTTGCTCCTGCAGCAGGCTTGGCACTTAGCGGTGCTTCCAGCACGTAATTCTTCTGTGCAGCAATGAGGATAATCCTCAAGTTACGGACCCAGTCCGTGTAATTGCTACCATCATCTTTCAACTCTGCTTTCTCAAGGAATGCATTAAAATTCAATGGAACAACAACACGGGCCATCTATCTACAATCAACATAGACAAGAAAGATACTATCAGGTACTAAGTTCATGATAAATTTAAGTTCAATTTAATCATATTATTTAAGAACTCCCACTTAGATAGACATCCCTCTAATCCTCTAAGTGATCACGTGATCCATATCAACTAAACCATGTCCGATCATCACGTGAGATGGTGTAGTATCAACGGTGAACATCACTATGTTGATCATATCTACTATATGATTCACGCTCGACCTTTCGGTCTCCGTGTTCCGAGGCCATATCTGTTATATGCTAGGCTCGTCAAGTTTAACTTGAGTATTCCGCGTGTGCAACTGTTTTGCACCCGTTGTATTTGAAAGTAGAGCCTATCACACCAGATCATCACGTGGTGTCTCAGCACGAAGAACTTTCGCAACGGTGCATACTCAGGGAGAACCCTTATACTTTGATAATTTAGTGAGGGATCATCTTATAATGCTACCGTCAATCAAAGCAAGATAAGATGCATAAAAGATAAACATCACATGCAATCAATATAAGTGATATGATATGGCCATCATCATCTTGTGCTTGTGATCTCCATCTCCGAAGCACCTTCATGATCATCATCGTCACCGGCGCGACACCTTGATCTCCATCATAGCATCGTTGTCATCTCGCCAATCTTATGCTTCCACGACTATCGCTACCCTTAGTGATAAAGTAAAGCATTACAGGGCGATTGCATTGCATACAATAAAGCTACAACCATATGGCTCCTGCCAGTTGCCGATAACTCGGTTACAAAACATGATCATCTCATACAATAAAATTTAGCATCATGTCTTGACCATATCACATCACAACATGCCCTGCAAAAACAAGTTAGACATCCTCTACTTTATTGTTGCAAATTTTACGTGGCTGATACGGGCTTAGCAAGAACCATTCTTACCTACGCATCAAGACCACAACGATAGTTTGTCAAGTTGGTGCTATTTTAACCTTCGCAAGGACTAGGCGTAGCCACACTCGGTTTAACTAAAGTTGGAGAAACTGACACCCGCGAGCCACCTGTGTGCAAAGCACGTCGGTAGAACCAGTCTCGCGTAAGCGTACGCGTAAAATCGGTCCAGGCCGCTTCATCCAACAATACGTTCGAACCAAAGTATGACATGCTGGTAAGCAGTATGACTTATATCGCCCACAACTCACTTGTGTTCTACTCGTGCATATGACATCTACGCATAAAACCTGGCTCGGATGCCACTGTTGGGGAATGTAGTAATTTCAAAATTTCCTACGCACACGCAAGATCATGGTGATGCATAGCAATGAGAGGGGAGAGTGTTGTCTATGAAAACTAGGACGGAGGATAAACTAGAGGGGACGGGGTTGCCGGCACACGGCTTGGTGTTTCTTGATGTGTCTTGGGTGCTAGCCCGACCCCTCTATTTATATGTTGAGCCTTGGGGTCGAAACTTGGAGTAAAAGCCTCCACAAAGTCGGTTTCACCCGAAAGGCAAGAGTCCTTCTCGTTCTCCAAGGCCAGACGCCAGGGACCCTGGCGTCTGGCCTCTGGACTCCGCAAAACTTCCTTTTGCGCTTTCCAAAAACCTTGTGGGCTTTCCCCTTTGGCCCAAATAAAGTGTTCTCGTACCCAAACATTTTGGGAAACATCCGAAACCCCTTCCGGTGAATTCCGGAACCCTTTCGGTGACCAAACACTATTATCCCATATATCTAACTTTATCTCCGGACCATTCCGGAGTTCCTCGTCATGTCCGTGATCTCATCCCGGACTCCGAACAACATTCGGTCACCAACATACATAACTCATATAGTACTATATCGTCAATGAACGTTAAGCGTGCGGACCCTACGGGTTCGAGAACTATGTAGACATGACCGAGACACCTCTCTGGTCAATAACCAATAGCGGGACCTGGATGCCCATATTGGCTCCTACATATTCTACGAAGATCTTTATCGGTCAAACCGCATAACAACATACGCTGTTCCCTTTGTCATCGATATGTTACTTGCCCGAGATTCGATCGTCGGTATCTCAATACCTAGTTCAATCTCGTTACCGACAAGTCTCTTTACTCGTTCTGTAATACATCATCCCGCAACTAACTCATTAGTTGCAATGCTTGCAAGGCTTATAGTGATGTGCATTACCGAGTGGGCTCAGAGATACCTCTTCGACAATCGGAGTGACAAATCCTAATCTCAAAATACGCCAACCCAACAAGTACCTTTGGAGACACCTGTAGAGCACCTTTATAATCACCCAGTTACGTTGGGACGTTTGGTGGCACACTAAGTGTTCCTTCGGTAAACGGGAGTTGCATAATCTCATAGTCATAGGAACATGTATAAGTCATGAAGAAAGAAATAGCAACAAACTAAACGATCAAGTGCTAAGCTAACAGAATGGGTCAAGTCAATCACATCATTCTCCTAATGATGTGATCCCGTTAATCAAATGACAACTCATGTCTATGGTTAGGAAACTTAACCATCTTTGATCAACGAGCTAGTCAAGTAGAGGCATACTAGTGACACTCTGTTTGTCTATGTAGTCACACATGTATTATGTTTCCGGTTAATACAATTCTAGCATGAATAATAAACATTTATCATGAAATAATGAAATAAATAATAACTTTATTATTTCCTCTAGGGCATATTTCCTTCACCTGCATCCTGAGCTGCTGCGCCTGAGCCACGCCTAAGCTTCCACGAGCGCCTGTGTTGTGCTGTGCTACCTCATGAGCACTGCGTTGGTTTTGCCTTCAAGAGGAAAGGGTGATGCATCAAAGTAGCGTAAGTATTTCGCTCAGTTTCTGAGAACCAAGGTATCAATCTAGTAGGAGGCCACACGCAAGTCCCTCGTACCTACACAAACAAATAAGAACCTCACAACCAACGCAATAAAGGGGTTGTCAATCCCTCCATAGTCACTTACGTGAGTGAGATCTGATAGAGATAACAATGATAAGATAATTTTTCTTGGTATTTTTATGATATAGATTGAAAGTAAAGATTGTAAAGTAAAAATAGATTGGAAACTTATATGATGGAAAATAGACCCCGGGGCCATAGGTTTCACTAGTGGCTTCTCTCAAGATAGCATAAGTATTATGGTGGGTGAATGAATTACTATCAAACAATTGATAGAAAAGCGAATATTTATGAGAATATCTAGGCATGATCATGTATATAGGCATCACATCCGTGACAAGTAGACCGACTCCTGCCTGCATCTACTACTATTACTCCACACATCGACCGCTATCCAGCATGCATCTAGAGTACTAAGTTCATAAGAACAGAGTAACGCCCTAGGTAAGATGACATGATGTAGAGGGATAAACTCAAACAATATGATATAAACCCCATCTTTTTATCCTCGATGGAAACAATACAATACGTGTCGTTTCCCTTTCTATCACTGGGATCGAGCATCGCAAGATTGAACCCAAAGCTAAGCACTTCTCCCATTGCAAGAAAGATTAATCTAGTAGGTCAAACCAAACTGATAACTCGAAGAGACTTGTAAAGATAACTATCGGTGTCAAAATCGGTGGATCTCGGGTAGGGGGTCCCGAGCTGTGCGTCTAAGGTCGATGGTAACAGGAGACAGGGGACACAATGTTTTACCCAGGTTCGGGCCCTCTCTATGGAGGTAATACCCTTCGTCCTGCTTGATTGATCTTGATGAATATGAGTATTACAAGAGTTGATCTACCACGAGATCGTAATGGCTAAACCCTAGAGGCCTAGCTTGTATGGCTATGGTAATGTCTCTCCTCCGTACTAAGTCCTCTGGTTTATATACACACCGGGAGGATCTAGGGTTACACAAGGTTAGTTACAAAGAAAGGAATCTACATATTTGGTCGCCAAGCTTGCCTTCCACGCCAAGGAGAGTCCCATCCGGACACGGGTGCAGTCTTCGGTCTTTGTATCTTCACAGCCCATGAGTCCGGCCCATGGCTAACAGGCCGGATGCCCGAGTACCCCTTAGTCTAGGACTCCCTTAGTAGCCCCTGAACCTGGCTTCAATGACAATGTATCCGGCGCGTAGATCTGTCTTCGGCATTGCAAGGCGGGTTCCTCCCTCTGAACTCCAAGATAGTCTTTGGACGTATTTGAACGTGTCCGGACCTGTAACACAACACCACACATAACCGTAGAGAGAATATAATATTCCACAAGTCCCATCCACTGACAACTTTTTTACAATATGACATCACGTCTACCCGGTCACTATATCGAATCGTTTGTTTGCCATCCTGTGTTTCGAGATGCGATTTCTATTGGCACGTCTTGTCAAAGCAGAGATTTTATCCCCTTATTGCGGGATCCTCATCAATACGGGTGTGGGTAACCCAACCGTGCCGTTTACACAGCCCTTGGGAGTAGGCGAGTTTTAAGGCGAGTAGGAAGGCATTTGACATTCGCGACCTTTATAAGGGGATAAGGATTCGTCCTCATTCACCCACGCCTTCTCGTTCCTCTGCCCATCCATTCTTGAGATCCAGCACCCAAGCTCTAGCTTCCCCCTCTGAAGAAAGCACTCCAGCCATGTACGGATCCAGAGCTGGAGGCAAGTGGATGGCCTCCTCTGTTAAGAAGAAAGAAATCAAGGAGCTCCGAGAGGCCGGATATCTGGCCAAGGAGACCATTCATCATCTTCCAGCCAAGGGACAGATCGTCCCTACCCAGAGCCCCATGAGAGGGTTGTGTTTCTCACACATTTCGACCGCGGGCTGGGATTCCCTCTCCACCCCTTTGTCCGCGGACTGATGTTTTACTACGGGCTGGACTTCCATGATCTAGCCCCCAACTTTATCCTCAACATCTCGGCATTTATAATCATTTGCGAGGCCTTTCTCCATATCCCACCTCACTTTGGCCTATGGCTGAAGACCTTTAATGTAAAGCCGAAGGTGGTGAGAAGCCAACAAGTAGAGTGCGGAGGTGCCATGGTGGGCAAGATGCCCAATGTCATATGGCCTGAAGGCTCCTTTGCGGAGACGGTGAAGGGGTGGCAGTCGGGGTGGTTCTACATCACCGAGCCGCGTGACACTAACTGGGCGGCAACCCCTGAATTCCAATCTGGAGTTCCGATGCGGCTCACATCCTGGTAAGAGAAGGGTCTAACATGGGGTTCTTCGAACGAGCTAACTGGGCTCCAGACATGTGTCCAGAACATGATAACCAAGAGAATCAAACTTGCCAACGTGATCTAGGTTAAGCTCATTCGCCGGATCCTTCCGTGCCAACGCCAGACTTGCTATTTGTGGGAGTTCGATCCGGCCAAGCACCAGACGCTACTAGAGCTCTTCGGCATGACGCACGAAGACATCTGGAAAGTGCTCTTCAAGGCCGGCGAGACACCATCTCCTACGATCGAGGATCGCGTGCTTGGCTTAAAACACCAGGCTAATTCGGTAAGTTCTTTCATGTCTTCAAGGTATAGCCTTTACTGGCATATTTTGAGGAGTCTAAGCCTTCCTATCAATTTTTTAGGCTTGGATCGACATAGCGGGGCGGATTAACTGTCCGGCTCCGCTGCCTGAAGACCAAGAAACCCCACTTCTGATGAAGATGTTGTTTCTGGTGCCTTATGATGTGCCGGAGAAGAAGGCCAAGAAAACGGCCAAGGGGGCCCGGAGTGGCCTTCGCTGAAAAGGCGCTTCAGACGTGACGTCCGAAGACAAGACTCACTCTTCGGCCGCCTAAGATGACGACGACGAGGAGGAAGAAAGCGACACCCCTGGGTGGGGGAAGGAAGAAAAGGGGGGCCTCCCCAAATTTGGAGGCGAAGGCGCCCAATAGGGGGAAGGGCTCCCTTGCGGATAACTCTGCGTGGGATGTCGATAGCAGTCCAGAGCGAATGCCCCGGACCAAGCCTCGGGCCGCCTCGTAAGTACCAAAAACCTTATGCACGTCCAAATGCCTGGCCTTTTCCATTTTGTAATATTAATATGTTTCAATTATTCCATCATAGTCCGGCCCGTGACAGCTCCCCACGATCCTCGACAGAGGGTTCGCTAGATTCAAAGGAGATGGCTAGCATGTCACCGCCGCCCGCTCACTTTGTCTCGGCCAAGGGTGATGACGAGGTGTTGTCCCAAAGGACCTTCCCAGACCGGGGGAAGGTTCTGGAGATCGTCGGGGTGGCGCCCAAGGATGACTCCTCGGCCACTGGACTCATGGGGGAAAAGCCCCCATGGGGACTAGTGATGGGGGCCAAATTCCATTCGGCCCCCAGCCGGATACCATTCTGGAGACCTACACGGCTCCAAAATCCAGCGAACGGCCTTCCTCGAAAGGAGGAGGTGTGCCTGTTCCGCCGGTGACCTTTGTCCAACCAGAGGCACCAGATAATCTACCGGGAGCACTGCGAGGCGCTTCCATTGTGGATGAACACCGTGTCCTTATGGGTACGGTGATCGAGAAGGTTCAGTCCACCAAAAGCGGACTGACTAAAGCCTGCGCTAGCCTTTTAACAGGCTTTGAGGTAAGTAATGTAATTGTAGAAAGGATATCACAGTGTAGACAGTAGCGCCTGATGCTCCGTTCGGTGTTCGAAAAAAAGATGAACAAAGGATCAAAATAATTTTCGCAGGAGTCTAACATAAGATGTCCATGTGAATAAGAAGGCGGCGCTGCTGGCTGCTGCCGCTCATGCTGTGGAGGTCTCCGGCCTGAAGCAGAGCCTGGAGCGGGCCGAAGAAGAGCTCGGCCTCATGAAGAAGCAGCTGGAGGACAGTCAAGGTATGCAGTGACCTGCGCGTATATTTAGGAAGGATGAATGTTTCGTGCTGACTAAAGTGTCATAAATTTTATTAGGGGCCATGACCGAGGTGGCGGTCCTCAAGAAGGCGTTAGCCGAGGCCGAGGACAAAGCGGCCAAGGAGTGTGCCGCGCGCGAGAAGCACGAGGCCTGGGTCAGCGAGGTCTAGCAAGAGCTCCAGGACGCCGTCAAGAAGTATGAGTCCTTGGAGCGTGATTCTAAGACGCAAGCGTCCGAACTTGCGAAGGCCCGCCAGAGCGCACAAGAGGCTCGAGCCGAGGCCCAGAGCGTCCTTCAGGAAATCCAGGCGGCCAAGAAGATCGCGGCGTGTAAGGCTTTCATTATGCGAAGCAAGTCTGTGAAGGAAACGTTCCTTTTACTTACCCAAATTTGGAGCTCTCCAGGGGCGTTTACGGATGTGCCGCGCAGCGTATCAGATGCTACCGAGTTCTATCGAGCCGAAGAAGGGAGTTCTACAGAGAAGCTGTTCTGGTCTCAATATCTTGGACCAGAACATCCGGCGCCCTTCAGCGACCAGCTGAAACAGCTGGTCAAGCTGCACAAGGCGGCCGAGCTAGCCATGAAGGACCTGATAGTCCGACTATGGCCTGTCGCGCCGATACCCAGTAGCTACTTCGTACTTGTGAAGCAGCGTGTTAGTGCCTGCCCACGACTAGAGGTCATAAAGCGGTCGGTCTATATTGAAGGTGCCCGGATGGCCTTTGCCCGTGTCAAGATGCACTGGGTGAAGATGGATGCCAAGAAGCTGATGACCGAGGGGCCGCCTGAGGGCAAGGAGCACCGCCGACCCGATTATACTTTGATGGTGTCCTAGAGGGATCCCGCCTTGTGGCGGAGCAATGTGCGAAGGATGTTATATTCCCATGAAACTATTCGTATTATCCTGTCATGTAACATGAAACAATGATGTTATGTAATATAATGATTGTTATGTTTTAATTTTTTCTCCTGTGCGGCCGTGTTGTATGAAATCTGAGGGTTGGCCAGTCGTCGGCTTATGCCCCCACGTAGGTAGTATGGGGGTGTTCGGGATGGAACCTAAACAATCTTGATCCAATTATATGGTCCTTGAAGGAGTTGTTTAGCGCAACGAACCAGGCAACCAGACTATGCGGCTTGAATGCCCTCACTTAGCCATAGGAGTTTTACAATAAAAACATGGACGCAACCCCTAGTATTCGAACTAGAGTTCTATAGGCGTCTGATCGGGAAGTACCGATCCTTCACGTAATGCAGAAGAAATCTCCAACGATTTGTAATCTCCGAACAGCTGACCGGCTCTCGTCGCATCATGACAGTCAGTTTTCGGCTTTCTCTACTGAGGTGCTCCTTTGGATAAACCAAGGCACAATCACAGTAGTTCTCCCTTTACTACCTTAGCCAATATAGCGGAATGTAAGGTAACAAGCACAGGAGCTGGGCAACCCAACTATTGACCAAAGATATGATTCAGAGCCAATGCATATAATGCTAAATTCGGGGTCCCGAACTATACTTATAAAAAGTGTTCGGACTTTTGTTGTTGTAATGTGGGGTGCTATGAAGCCCCTGGAAAACATCAAATGTACCAAATTGTACGGGTGCTACCTGATAGGGTTATCCACAGGGGAGCTGAGAGAAAAAGGAGAAAGAAAACAGAAAAGGTTCAAAGGTAAAAAGCTGGGGTCCTAAAGCTCCAGCCACAAACTGTTCTTATTGTAATTTAATTAGTAGTCAAGGCGCACTGATACAGGTAATGCGATAAGAAACATGCTATTTGACATGCCGAAACCAAGGGATAGTTGCATGTGGGTCCTGAAAAATAGGTAGAGTTATCGTTAACGGAATCACCTAAAAAGTCCCCCATATGTCTGCGTTTCTCGCCGTCTTGGTGTGTTTATCCTTCAAGAGGACCGATGACTA
The DNA here is from genome assembly GCF_002162155.2 of Triticum dicoccoides. Classification (NCBI taxonomy): domain Eukaryota; kingdom Viridiplantae; phylum Streptophyta; class Magnoliopsida; order Poales; family Poaceae; genus Triticum; species Triticum dicoccoides. The sequence goes on along the minus strand of NC_041384.1, from coordinate 226,876,499 downwards.
GACCACCAGATGGGGCCTGTGGGATTGAGACCTGAAAGGGAAACAAGTAAAAGTGAAAGTATGTGTGTATTCGATGTCGGTTGAGCCGTACTATGGACCACAAGCTAGCTATGCCTCCGTCGATGCCCATGGGATTTTGAGTGCGTAGTTATGTACGCGCGGCATGAATGCCACCACTTGATCGGGACTAAGACGGAGGCCGGATTGCTAGTCGAGTTCTCCTGCTGCAGAGTAGTTCGGACCCTCTTAACGATGTCCGTTGGCTCGGCAGCCAAATTAAGGTTCTGCTTGAGAAGGCCGCTCTGTACTTTTGCTGCCAAGGAAACTTTGTGCTCTTCTGTACGGAGGGAGCATTCCGTATTTCCATTGACCGTTATGACGCCGCGTGGACCGGGCATCTTGAGCTTGAGATAAGCATAGTGTGGTACTGCGTTGAATCGAGCAAACGCAGTTCGTCCGAGCAGTGCGTGATAGCCGCTGCGGAAGGGGACGATATCGAAGATTAACTCCTCGCTTCGGAACTTGTCCGGAGATCCGAAGACAACCTCTAGGGAGATTGAGCCCGTACAGCGGGCCTATACACCTGGTATGACTCCTTTGAAGGTAGTCCTGGTGGGCTTGATTCGTGATGGGTTAATGCCCATTTTTCACGATGTATCCTGATAGAGCAGCTTGAGGTTGCTACCTCCGTCCATAAGGATGCGAGTCAGGTGGAACCCATCAATTATTGGGTCTAGGACCAGTGCGGCTGAGCCACCATGACGGATACTGGTTGAATGATCCCAGCGATCAAAAGTGATCGGGCATGACTACCATGGATTAAATTATGGGGCGACTGGCTCTATCGCGTAGACGTCCCTGAGCGCAAGCTTGCGCTCCCTCTTGGGGATGTGGGTAGCATATATCATGTTCACCATTTTGACCTGAGGGGGAAACTTCTTCTGTCCACCTGTGTTCGGTTGCCGGGGTTCTTTGTCACCATCCTCGCTTTGCGATCCCTTTTCCCTGTTCTCAGCGTTTAATTTTCCGGCCTGTTTGAAAACCTAGCAACCTCTATTTGTATGATTGGGTGGTTTGTCCGGGGTGCCATGAATCTGGCACGGACGATCAAGTATGCGGTCCAAGCTGGATGGGCCTGAATTGTTCTTTTGGAACGGCTTCTTCCGCTGACCGGATTTAGAGCCACTAAATCCGGCATTGACCGCCGTATCCTCGGTGTTGTCACTATTGTTTCGACGCTTGTATCTGTTATGTCGAGACTTGTCTTTGTTATTTTTAACTTCAGGGGTGCCGGTGTTGCTTGCATTGTTTTTGCTACGGGCCAACCAACTGTCATCGCCCGCACAAAAGCGGGTCATGAATGCCGTGAGGCCCGCCATGGATTTTGGCTTTTCTTGGCCGAGGTGGCGAGCGAGCCATTCGTCGCGGATGCTGTGTTTGAAGGCTGCTAGGGCTTCGGCATCCGGACAATCGACAATTTGGTTCTTTTTAGTTAAGAACCTAGTCCAGAATTTCCTGGCGGACTCTCCGGGCTATTGAACTATATGGCTTAAGTCATCAGCGTCTGGAGGTCAAACATATGTACCTTGGAAGTTATCGATGAAGGCCTCTTCCAAGTCCTCCCAGCTGCCAATAGAATTTTCAGGCAGACTGTTGAGCCAATGCCGAGCTGGCCCCTTGAGTTTTAAAGGGAGGTATTTGATGGTGTGGAGGTCATTGCCGTAGACCATATGAATGTGGAGAATGAAGTCCTCGATCCACACCACGGGGTTCGTGGTTCCATCGTATGATTCTATATTCACGGGTTTGAACCCTTCTGGGAATTCATGATCCATGACCTCATCAGTGAAGCAATGAGGGTGTGCGGTGCCTCTATATCGGGCCGTATCGCGACGTAGCTCTGATGGAGTCCATCTGCGGTTTTCAGCCTGCGCATGACTAAGTTTGTCACGTCCGAATAGGTGGCCGTCGTCGCGTGTCGAGGCACGTCCTCGCGATCCGTAGATTAATCTGGTATGTCCTGCTTTATTGTTCAGGTTTTGCCGGAGGTCATATGTATGGCTGTGGGCTGATTTACCTCTACCTGTGCGATGAGGTGGGGCGGGCTGGTGTTTGGCGTGAGTTGCCGTTTTGTCCCGACCACGTGGTGGTCGGTCAGCCGCATTGTACGATGGTGGTATGTATTCCGGTGCCTCCTCGTCAAACTGAGGTAGCAATTGCGCTTTGGGTAGCTTTTGGTTGGGTGCTTGAGGCCGTATTCTTCGGCTGCTAGGACATCGGTCCATTTATCATTGAGCAGATCTTGGTCAGCTTGAAGCTATTGCTGCTTCTTTTTCAGGCTCCTTGCAGTGGCTATTAGCTGGCATTGAAGCGCTCCTCCTCAATAGGTTCCTCAAGCACGATGAAATCATCGGTGCCGAGGCTCACCTCATCCTCGGAGAGCGGAAGATAACTTCCATCCTCTGTGTCTTTGTGTGTGGCTTGTTTACTAGGGCTAACCTGCCCATCTTCCCCTTCATCTCGTTCATTAGCTGTTTCAACGGGGTCTTCGTTGTCTTCGGCACCTTCTGGAGTGTTACCTTCCCTTGTGCCGGTGTTGCTGTCTTTACTGCGGCGTGACTTAGAGCGGTGCCGCTGACGCTGATGCTTGGATTGTATTTCAGAAGGTTTATCCTCAGCTGGATCTTCCTTGTCATCGCCGTTGTTGTCCTTTGGTGCATCCACCATGTATACATCATACGAGGAAGTGGTCGTCCAGCATCCGGTGAATGGTGGGTTCTGGGCCTCTTCTTCTCCGTCATCCTCGTCCATACCGTCAATGTCCTCAGAGTCGTAATCAAGTGTGTCGGTCAAATCCTCGAACGTGGCTATGAAGTGGGTGGCGGGTGGAAAGCAAAATTCTCCACCGTCAGCCCCTAGTTCGGACCAGATAGAGTTCGGCTGTGAGCCCTCCGTCAAGGACAGGTTTTTTAATGAGTTTAGCATGTCGCCCAAAGGCGAGTGCTGGAAGATGTTTGTGCCGCTAAATTCGAAGATCGATAAACGATCAAGTTTGGCCGGGCTCATATGGTTCGGAACTTACGGCCGGAGACGAGTCCGTAGTTCCGGTGGCACAAGTATCGTGTGAGATCAAGTCTATGTGCTGCTCCAACACCAAGGAATCTGTGGCCTCCGTGGCGGGGTTGAGCTTACCGTCCTTGGATGGCGCAGTCTACTCTGGATCTAAGGCCAAAGCGGTTACGGGAGCTGTCTCCTGGATGTAGTCCGATGACAGATTTAGGCCATGTCTCTCGGGGTGACCAGGAGTGGTAGCCGCGGTCTCGAATCCAGCAAAGATCATGTCTCCACAGATGTCCGCAGCGTAGTTCAAGATCCCAAATCTGACCCGATGGCCAGGGGCGTAGCTTTCGATCTGCTCCAGATGGCCAAACGAATTGGCCCGCAGTGCGAAGCCGCCGAACACAAAGTTTTGTCCAGGGAGGAAAATTTCTCCTTGGACATCGTCATTATTGACGATTGAAGGGGCCATCAAACCTTTTGGCGACAGCACAGTGGAACTCTCGATGAGAGCACCAAAGTCGGTGTCAAAACTGGCGGATCTCGGGTAGGGGGTCCTGAACTGTGCGTCTAAGGTCGATGGTAACAGGAGACAGGGGACACAATGTTTTACCCAGGTTCGGGCCCTCTCTATGGAGGTAATACCCTACATCATGCTTGATTGATCTTGATGAATATGAGTATTACAAGAGTTGATCTACCAAGAGATTGTAATGGCTAAACCCTAGAGGCCTAGCTTGTATGACTATGGTAATGTCTCTCCTCCGGACTAAGTCCTCTAGTTTATATAGACACCGAAAGGATCTAGGGTTACACAAGGTCGATTACAAAGAAAGGAATCTACATATTTGGTCGCCAAGCTTGCCTTCCACACCAAGGAGAGTCCCATCCGGATGCGGGTGCAGTCTTTGATCTTCGTCTCTTCACGACCCATCAGTCCGACCCATGGCTAACAGGCCGGACGCCCGAGGACCCCTTAGTCCAGGACTCCCTCAATAACCAATCATGCATAAAAGATTTCAGAGAAGAATCAAATATTGTTCATAGATAGACTTGATCATAAACCCACAATTCATCGGATCTCGACAAACACACCGCAAAAAGAGTTACATCGAATAGATCTCCAAGAAGATCGAGGAGAACTTTGTATTGAGATTCAAAGAGAGAGAAGAAGCCATCTAGCTAATAACTATGGACCCGAAGGTCTGAAGTAAACTACTCATACATCATCGGAGGGGCCATGGAGTTGATGTAGAGGCCCTCCGTGATCGATGCCCCCTCCGGTGGAGCTCCGGAAAAGGCCCCAAGATGGGATCTCTTGGGTACAGAAGGTTGCAGGGGTGGAAATAGGGTTTCGTGGTGCTCCTGGATGTTTTCGGGGTATGTGAACATATATAGGAGGAAGAAGTAGGTCGGTTGAGCCACGAGGGGCCCACGAGGGGGGAGGGTGCGCCTAGGGGGGGTAGGCATGCCCCCCTGCCTCGTGGCACCTCGTCCATTTCTTGATGTCCACTCCAAGTCCTCCGGACCACGTTTGTTCAAAAAATCACGCTCCCGAAGGTTTCATTCCGTTTGGACTCCGTTTGATATTCCTTTTCTGCGAAACACTGAAATAGGCAAAAAAACAGCAATTTGCACCGGGCCTTGGGTTAATAGGTTAGTCCCAAAAACAATATAAAAGTGTAAAATAAAGCCCATTAACATCCAAAACAGATAATATAATAGCATGGAACAATCAAAAATTATAGATACGTTGGAGACGTATCATGCTGCTCCATGTCGTCCATGCTGTCGCCGAATTCCGGCAATTTAAGCTGCCCCGGCCGCGCTCTGTTCCCATCACTTCCGAGCTGCCCTTGCTGCCTTGAATGCCTCATGGACAATTCTCTAATCATGATCATCACACTTTTATTTACTTACAACTCAAGAATTACAACTCGATACTTAGAACAAAATGTGACTCTATGTGAATGCCTCCGACGGTGTACCGGGATTGCGATGAATCAAGGGTGACATGTATGAAAAATTTGAGCATGGTGGCTTTGCCACAAATACGATGTCAAGTACATAATTATGCAAAGCAATATGACAATGATGATGCGTGTCATAATAAATGGAACGGTAGAAAGTTGCATGGCAATATATCTCGGAATGGCTATGGAAATGCCATAATAGGTAGGTATGGTGGCTGTTTTGAGGAAGATATAAGGAGGCTTATGTGTGATAGAGCGTATCATATCACGGGGTTTGGATGCACCGGCAAAGTTTGCACCAACTCTCAAGGTGAGAAAGGGCAATGCACGGTACCGAAGAGGCTAGCAATGATGGAAGGGCGAGAGTGCGTATAATCCATGGACTCGACATTAGTCATAAAGAACTCACATACTTATTGCAAAAATCTACAAGTCATCAAAACCAAGCACTACGCGCATGCTCCTAGGGGGGTAGATTGGTAGGAAAAGACCATCTCTCGTCCCCGACCGCAATCATAAGGAAAGCAATCAAAGAACACCCCATGCTTCAAATTTGTCACAAAACATTCACCATACGTGCATGCTACGGGACTTGCCAACTTCAACACAAGTATTCATCAATTTCACAATTACTCAACTAGCACACCTCTAATATTACCACCTTTATATCTCAAAACCATCTATCAAGCATCCAACTTCTCTTAGCATTTAAAATTTATAACCAAAGTGAATTACCATGCTGTTCTAAAGGTCTCTCAAAATGATATAAGTGAAGTATGAGAGATCAATTATTTCTATAAAATATAACCACCGCCGTGCTCTAAAAGATATAAGCGAAGCACTAGAGCAAAAATTATCCAACTCAAAAGATAAAAGTGAAGCACATAGAGTATTCTAATAAATTCCAATTCATGTGTTTCTCCCCCAAAAGGTGTGTACAACAATGATGACTGTGGTAAACTAAAAAGCAAAGACTCAAATCATACAAGACATTCCAAGCAAAACACATATCATGCGGCGAATAAAAATATAGCTCCAAGTAAAGTTACCGATGGACGAAGACGAAAGAGGGGATGCCTTCCGGGGCATCCCCAAGCTTAGGCTTTTGGTTGTCCTTGGATTTTACCTTGGGGTGCCTTGGGCATCCCCAAGCTTAGACTCTTGCCACTCCTTGTTCCATAATCCATCAAATCTTTACCCAAAAATTGAAAACTTCACAACACAAAACTTAAAGGAAAATCTCGTGAGCTCCGTTAGTAAAAGAAAGCAAACCATTACTTCAAGGTACTGTAATGAACTCATTTTTTTATATTGGTGTTAAAACTACTGTATTCCAACTTTTATATGGTTTATAAACTCTATTGCTAGCCATAGATTCATCAAAATAAGCAAAGAACACACGAAAAACAGAATCTGTCAAAAACAGAACAGTCTGTAGTAATCTATAGGTTTCGGATACTACAGGAACTCCAAAAATTCTAAATAAATTTCTGGACGTGATTAATTTATCTATTAATCATCTGCAAAAATAACTAACTAAATAGCACTCTCCAATAAAAAATGGAAGCAATTCTCGTGAGTGCTAAAGTTTCTGTTTTTTACGGCAAGATCGCAAAGACTTTCCCCAAGTCTTCCCAAAGGTTCTACTTGGCACAAACACTAACTAAAAGCATAAAACCACATCTAGACAGAGGCTAGATGAATTATTTATTACTAAACAGAATCAAAAATCAAGAAACAAAAATAAAATTGGGTTGCCTCCCAACTAGCGCTATCGTTTAACGCCCCTAGCTAGGCATAAAAGCAAGGATAGATCTAGGTATTCCCATCTTTGATATTTATCTTTTTAGTGGAGGTATGCTCGGATCTGGGAGGTTCCTTACGTTTCCCTTCATACTCAGAGATTTTTAGATCTAGAGCATCCAACCGCTTATTGCAAAGTGTAATCAATGTATTCATGCGGTGAAGGTTCCCCCCAACATTTTTAAGAGGTTCAATAGACTTTTGCAATTCGCATAATTTATCTAAGATTTGGGTTCCCTCAGGAGATGGTCCCTTTTGTGGGGGAAGTATTCCTACTATCCCTTCTATAGTTTCATAAGCAACGCTGGGATCAATATCAATAAAATTCCCTTTGGCGGCAAAATCAAGGAGTTGCCTATGGGGTATGGTGAGCCCAATATAAAAATTACGAAGTAAAATCTTAGAGTCTCCCTCTATAGTGCAATCATGATAAGATTTTATCATCATATACCAAGCATCTTTTAAGTTTTCTCCTTGTCTTTGTTTGAAGTGGAGGACTTCAAAATTGGGAGACAAAGGAGTAGATAAAGGACTAGCCATAACGACAAAGCAAGCGAAAGAAAAGGCGAAAGGAAAAGAGGGCAATAAAACGACAAGGGTGAAGTGGGGGAGAGGAAAACGAGAGACAAATGGCAAATAATGTAATGCGAAGGATAAGATATTGTGATGGTACTTGGTATGTCTTGACTTGTGTGTAGACTCCCCGGCAACGGCGCCAGAAATCCTTCTTGCTACCTCTTGAGCACTGTGTTGGTTTTCCCTTGAAGAGGAAAGGGTGATGCAGCAAAGTAGCGTAAGTATTTCCCTCAGTTTTTGAGAACCAAGGTATCGATCCAGTAGGAGGCCACATGCAAGTCCCTTGTACCTACACAAACAAATAAGAACCTCGCAACCAACGCGATAAAGGGCTTGTCAATCCCTTCACTGTCAGTTACGAGAGTGAGATCTGATAGAGATAATAATGATAAGATAAATATTTTTGGTATTTTTATGATATATATTGAAAGTAAAGATTGCAAAGTAAAAATAGATGGGAAACTTATATGATGGAAAATAGACCCGGGGGCCATAGGTTTCACTAGTGGCTTCTCTCAAGATAGCATAAGTATTACGGTGGGTAAACGAATTACTGTCGAGCAATTGATAGAAAAGCGAATAATTATGAGAATATCTAGGCATGATCATGTACATAGGCATCACTTCCGTGACAAGTAGACCGACTCCTGCCTGCATCTACTAATATTACTCCACACATCGACCGCTATCCAGCATGCATCTAGAGTATTAAGTTCATAAGAACAGAGTAACGCCTTAGGTAAGATGACATGATGTAGAGGGATAAACTCAAGCAATATGATATAAACCCCATCTTTTTATCCTCGATGGAAACAATACAATACGTGTCGTTTCCCTTTCTGTCACTGGGATCGAGCACCGCTAGATTGAACCCAAAGCTAAGCACTTCTCCCATTGCAAGAAAGATCAATCTAGTAGGCCAAACCAAACTGATAATTCGAAGAGACTTGCAAAGATAACCAATCATGCATAAAAAAATTCAGAGAAGAATCAAATATTATTCATAGATAGACTTGATCATAAACCCACAATTCATCGGATCTCAAATATTACATCGAACAGATCTCCAAGAAGATCGAGGAGAACTTTGTATTGAGATTCAAAGAGAGAGAAGAAGCCATCTAGCTACTAACTATGGACCCGAAGGTCTAAGGTAAACTACTCACACATCATCAGAGGGGCCATGGAGTTGATGTAGAGGCCCTCCATGATCAATGCCCCCTCCAGCGGAGCTCCGGAAAAGGCCCCAAGATGGGATCTCTTGGGTACAGAAGGTTGCGGTGGTGGAAATAGGGTTTCGTGGTGCTCCTGGATGTTTTCGGGGTATGTGAACATATATAGGAGGAAGTAGGTCGGTTGAGCCACGAGGGGGTAGGGTGCGCCCAGGGGGGTAGGCGTGCCCCCTTCCTCGTGGACTCCTCGTCCGTTTCTTGATGACCAGTCCAAGTCCTCTGGATCACGTTTGTTCCAAAAATCACACTCCCGAAGGTTTCATTCCGTTTGAACTCCGTTTGATATCCCTTTTTTGCGAAACACTGAAATAGGCAAAAAACAACAATTTGCACTAGGCCTTGGGTTAATAGGTTAGTCCCAAAAATAACATAAAAGTGTTAAATAAAGCCCATTAACATCCAAAACAGATAATATAATAGCATGGAACAATAAAAAATTATAGATACGTTGGAGACGTCTCATGCTGCTCCATGTCGTCCACGCTGTCGCTGAATTCCGGCGCTTTAAGCCGCCCCGACTGTGCTCTGTTCCCATCACTTCCGAGCCGCCCTTGCTGCCTTGAACCGCCTCATGGAGGTGCCACCTCAGAGCCGCTTCCGAGCCACTTCGACCTGACCTCTGCTACTATTGAGGTATCGCGGCCGCCCGGTGACCTTTGCTACTGTGAGCCGGTCCTGCTGGAGTTTGCTTCTATCTCTACCACATGTTACCACAGACGCCATCCCTACTACAGATACTGCCATTTGCGTTACCGTCTCAGCAACCAGCAGAAAGGATGGAGCATTATAACCTGGACAAGTCCGACGACGTACACATTTTACGCAGTACTAATCATTTGCGGATCATCTATTGTCTGGACAAATCATCAAAGGTGACAGCCGTCCAGTTTGTTTTCATAGCACATATTAATTTTTGTGTGAACAATTACTTTGGCATGCGATATTTTTTGACGCAGGACAATTGTTCACTTCAAGAATGATGGTCGTGTCATGGATGTATAGCTCGTGCCATCATTATCATGCGCTAGCATCCGACCGTGCCATGATGCTCGACGAATATATGTGCAAACCGGCGTTTTTACGGCCCAATTTACATCAATATGACGTGGTTAACTCGTTCGTCCGCACCAGCTTACAACGCCACGATCGACTCGTCTGTCTGTGCCGCCTCTGATGTTGCAGTCGTCTTTACCGTCCGTCTTTCGTGGGCTGGTCTACATCAACACACCGGGTCGCATCTGTTTGCATGAGCTATTTATTGAGTACAAGCAAGTCATTGGTCGGGTAGCCCGGTTCTTTCTTCCAACAATTTGGCAGCGAATTATCATATATTATCAGCCACCGTCTGCACTAGATGGCTCAATGGGCAGGCGCACAAGTTGCCGCCACTACATTTTGGTTAACTTCAAAACAGCCAGTTGGGATGAACCATTGGCCGAGTTGCTGACACCGCTCATACAAGATCATCTATAACCCGCCGCAGTCACCTCAACCTTCGATAGATTCACATTGCATTAACAATGCCAATGATATACATCTTATGCTATGATCAAAATATGAAGAATCTCAAGCCAACTTTTTTGAGTCGGAGGCTATGATGACATGACTCAGCAAATGTTGCCAGTTTCAGTAAAATTCAAGAACTCCGGGTCATTGGATGGAAAAATAACCCGGCCCTAGAGGCTACTGCCCTGTTGGTGAAAATTTGAAGGCCGTCAGAAAATTTCCGGCTTAAAAAAAGTGATTGACAATCATAGAGTTCTGGCTCAATAGAAGAATTCCGGGTTATCAGGAGGGGTTCCAGTTCGAAATCCGGTTCAAGGGAAATCTGTCTCTCACAAGCTCTCAATATCCGGTTTGCAATTCCGGTTCAAAAAGAATTCATCTCTCGCAAGTTTGAGTTCTCAGAAAAAGTAAAAGTTGCCAAAGAGAACTTGTTGCCATGATGCGCAGTTCAAACATGGGTATCCTGCCTTATGGCTTATCTTATCATGGTTACATGGGGGCTTATTTCTCATTGAGCGAAGCTATAATTACCATTTGACTCGGCTTATACGCCATGCTTACAAAACACTTGGGGGCTTGCTACCCACGTTAAAGGGACCAAAGAGAGTTTGTTGCACAACACAACTCAAACATAGGTACCCGGCGAGCACAACTCAAAAATATTACTTGGGGGTTCTTTGTTCTAAAGGACAAGAATTTTTATGACCCTTGTAATAGGCTTAAAAGCCAGGCTTGGAAGCCAGGTGTATTCACCTAAAACCCCGGGTTAATCCTGCCTTTTTAAGTCTGCCACTCCGCCCAGGTAATCCTGGAATGACCCGCCGTACTTTTGACAAGTCAATCTCATGCAGACCGTGAACTTATCAAAGTTAAAATGACGATTGGTTATGTGAGGTCCAGCTTATAAGGTTTGTATAAATGTTTAACTTAGTGGCTGTACGGCCCGTGAAAGCACTTGAGATTTAGGCTCGGTGCCTATGAAAGCCTTGTTTTTTCGTTTGGTTTTATTTCAACAGATTTTTTGAGGTTTATCTAATGAGGCTTAGAACGCTTTATGATTCCAATTCACCGGTCTTTATTAACCCGGCCTGGCTTTGGACTATAAGTCGCCAGTGTATGATGAGAAATTATCCGGTGTTTATTAACCTGGCCTGGCTTTGGATTATAAGTTGCCAGTGTATGATGAGAAATTATCTGGTGTTTATTAACCCGACTTGTCTTTGGACTATAAGTCGCTAGTATATGATGATCTTATATATTTGGAAGCGTTGTGCTCTAAGTTTTGGGATATTACCCCTTGTTGCATACAACATTGTAAGCTGGCGGTATATGTCAATTGAATAAGGCATTATGCGCTCAACCTTTTGGGTTGTAACCCTTACTGCACATGTATGATAAGCCGGCGGTGTGAGCAAATATCACATGTATGATATTTTGTTCTGATTATATACGGTTATGATTAAACCGGCCCTGGCTTTTGACGTTAAGTTGCCAGGGCATATGTTGTTTAAAACTATGTGCAATATTTGCAGAGCTATGAATTACATAAATGATTAAGCTCAAGCCCATCATCAAAATGGTTATCAATTATTGATTTTCACAAAGGCTATAAGCCGTCGGGTTACAAACATCCCAGATTACAATGGGTGCGCATTAAGTCGCTATCGGCCAAGAGCCACTGAGTATTTAAACTCCGGATTTACTTGTCAACCGATAAGGTATTCAAATCTTAAATAGCCAACATGGCTGGATTTTTATTATGGTTATCAATAACCAGTATTATGGTGGAGGTTTTCAAAGTCACTTCGGCGCAATGGCTATTATTTTACCAATGGATATGATTTATTCTACAATGGAAGGAATAGTCCCAAGTCGCTCCAGGCTTACGACCCGGCACTTGCGGGCTACATTATTCAAGTTGAGATTACATCAAATATGCAAGTATCACATTGCTGCAAGCATGCACCATGACACTTGGGGGCTAATGCGAAGTCATCTTTACTGGCCTTATTGAAGACCCGACTCGTCACATCATAATGAGCCGGCCCTTGGGGGCTACCAATTGCTCCTGTCAACAATTCAAGGTACAAAAGTCTCATTCCATTATATTGAAGGGTCCACTGCTCAGTTGGTAAAGCACAAAGCTCTTAACCTTGTGGACGTGGGTTCAAGCCCCATGGAGAGTATTACATCATATGATATTATTTTCAATGAAGTATATATAAAGTCCCAGCTAAGTATTATCTTACTAAGCCGGCCCTTAGAGGCTACACGTTGCTGTTCAAAACTACATAATCATATCTACAAAGTCCCTGCTCATTATTGCTTAATGACCCAACTCTTGGGGGCTACATTGGTTGAAGTTGTTATGGGCATCAGGCAATTACAAGTCCCAGGTTGCTGCAAGCATGACAAACCGGCACTTGGGGCTACATATATGGAATATCCAGTTTTTACTAGTGACTAAGATGAACAACATGGATTTCTTCAAAGTGGTAATATTTATATTGAAGCAAGTCTTAAGTCATCACTTTTCTCTGCTCAAGACTTGGGGGCTATAGGTAATATGGATATAAGGGAGAAAAATCTTCAAATTCTCAGTTTTAAGCAAACCAGATTGACCCGGTGTCTGCAACAATTATGACCCGGCGTCGACAACAATTATGACTCGGCATCATCTGTTTATAACCCGGCGATTTTGGTAATCATAAATTGGCAAGATCTACATCTTCAAGTCGGCTGAAAATCATATGAGTATTTTAAGACCAATATTTTTAAAGCATTGGGAGCTGAAACCCGGAACACAACCTGTCTATTTTGTTCTTGTGTTTATTTTGCAGGATTAGTTTAACATGGATAAATCCAAATTAAACTGGGGGCTAATGTCAGGGACATACCCCGCGGTGTAACCCGGCTGGATGTATGACCCGGATGGATCTTGGTGACTCACTGGTGACCCGCCCAGAGCTTGGCGACTCACGGGTAATCCGCCTGATCTTGGCGACTCATTAGTAACCCGACGGGTGGGTCATACGGACGACAAGGCCCAAGGTCCAGTATACCGGTTCATATGATGGTGGTCCGGCTTAAGATGAAAGGCATAAGGAATATTCTCCTACAAAGGAAGCAAGACTAGGACTCCACTTGTAATAGAGTAATCCTAATCCTAATAGGACCAGTCATGTAAGCCGCCCCTTCAATATATATATGGAGGGGCAGGGCACCCCAAGAGGACAAGTTGCACAAGTTAGACAGATTAGGGTTAGACAAACAAGTCTATAGCTCCCGAGATAGAGCACCATTCTAATCATGATCATCATCATCAATATCAATGAAGCAGGATGTAGGCTTTTACCTCCACCGTGAGGGGCCGAACCTGGGTAAAACCTCGGGTCTCTCGTCCCGTTCAACCCCTCTCAAGCTACCACATAGATGCGTTGGCCTCACGACTAAGTCCTTTCAACGAGGACATCTACCGTGACAAATCCACGACACCTCCACTGCCACCACCACCAAGGAGGAACGATGACCACCACCAAGACGAGGGGACTGGGGGCTTCCAGGAGCCTCGCGCCATCGCCTGCATCCTGGGTGGCGCTTAGGCCCCAGCCTCTCAGCGCATCTTCAAGAAGTTTGCTCGCGAGGTGAACGCGACCCTCCCCAGGCTCGAGGCCACGCGCCCACTCAGCTGGTCCAAGTACACCATTACCTTCAGCTCATCCGACCAGCTCAAGTGCGCGGCAACTGCGGACACCCTCCCGATGCTTTGCTCACCCATCATCAACAACGTCCTTGTTACCAAGACCCCCATCAACGGCGGTGCATGGCTCAATGTCCTTTCCGTTGAAACGTTCGACCGCCTCCAAGTGCAGTATCATCAGCTGCAGCGAACCAAGCCCTTCTCAGGAGTGACCGACGACTCCACCACCCCGATAGGGCAGGTCCGCCTCCCTGTCACCTTCGGCAAGCGCGACAACTACCGCACCGAGCTCATCGACTTCGACGTCGCCCACATCTGCCTGTTGTACAATGCCATCCTTGGGTATCCAGCCCTGGCCAAGTTTATGGTAGTGACTCATCACGGCTACAACGTCGTCAAGATGCTAGGAAGCTGTGGCATCATCACGGTCACCTGCGAGGAAAAGGACGCGATGTGCTCTCTCGAGCATGCTTACCAGGCTGCAGTGGCCGAAGACCCAGATAACGAAGGCACTGTCTACCCTCCTGAGGCTGTCCCCAAGAAGAAGAAGCAGCTGCTCTGCCAAGGGCTTCAGGAGGGTGAAGTCTCCAGCGGCACCACCTCAAGGCCTGCGCCCATGGATGGGGCGCCTCCCCCTCTCGCATAGGAAGGCGCACCCAGCGCCCTCCTCAGGCTGGGCTCGGGGGCTCTTTTCTGGAGGGCCTCTAACCTAGCCAATGTCACGAGGGAGGCACTCGGGCATCTTGATAACCCACAAGTATAGGGGATCGCAACAGTTTTCGATAAGTAAGAGTGTTGAACCCAACGAGGAGCTAAAGGTAGAATAAATATTCCCTCAACTTCTATCGACCACCGATACAACTCTACGCACGCTTGACATTCGCTTTACCTAGAACAAGTATGAAACTAGAAGTACTTTGTAGGTGTTGTTGGATAGGTTTGCAAGATAATAAAGAGCAAGTAAATAAAAGGTAGGGGCTGTTTAGATAAAGAAACAATAAAGTAAATATAGCGAGTGTGGAAAAGTGGTGGTAGGAGTTGCGGAATTTCCCCTAAGCAATTGACTACTTTACTAGACCGATAGCAAGTATTATGTGGGAGAGGTCACTGCTAGCATGTCATCCCTGACTTGGAATTCTATGCACTTATGATTGGAACTATTAGCAAGCATCCGCAACTACTAATGTTCATTAAGGTAAAACCCAACCATAGCATTAAGATATATTGGCCCCTCTTCAATCTCGTATGCATCAATTTCTATGCTAGGTTGAAGCTTCTGTCACTATTGCCCTCCAATACATAGTCCTATCAACATACAACTAACCCTATGGTGTGATCCATGTGCGCGCTCATATGATGGGCACCAAAGGACAACAACATAACCACAACCAAATTAAATCAACCCTAGCAATTCATCAACCACCGATAGGACAACGAAAATCTACTCAGACATCATAGGATGGCAACACATCATTGGATAATAATATGAAGCATAAAGCACCATGTTCAAGTAGAGGGTACAGCGGGTTACGGGAGAGTGGACCGCTGTAGATAGAGGGGGGAAGGTGATGGAGATGTTGGTGAAGATGGCGGAGGTGTTGGTGAAGACCGCGGTGATGATGATGATGGACACGGCAGCGTTCCGGCGCCACCGGAGGAGAGGGGGAGAGGGCCCCCCTTCTTCCTCTTCTTCCTTGACCTCCTCCCTAGATGGGAGAAGGGTTTCCCCTCTGGTCCTTGGCCTCCATGGCATGGGAGGGGCGAGAGCCCCTCCGATATTGGATCTATCTCTCTGTTTCTCTCTGGTTCTGCGTTCTCAGATTCTTCCCTTTCACCATTTCTTATATTCTCGGAGATTCGTAACTCCGATTGGGCTGAAATTTTAACACGATCTCTATCCGAATATTAGCTTTCTTGCGGTGAAAGAAGGGCTCCAACCGCCTTACGGGGTGGCCACGAGGGTCAGGGGCGCGCCTGACACCATGGGGCTCGCCCCCTACCTCGTGCCCCCCTCGGGCACCGTCTCGCGATGATTTCACTTCCCAAAATTCATAAATATTCCAAAATAAATCTCCGTCAGTTTTTATTCCATTTGGACTCCGTTTGGTATGGGTTTTCTGCGAAACAAAAAACATGCAACAAACAGGAACTGGCACTGGGCACTGGATCAATATGTTAGTCCCAAAAATAGTATAAAAAGTTGCCAAAAGTATATGAAAGTTGTAGAATATTGGCATGGAACAATCAAAAATTATAGATACGACGGAGATGTATCAGCATCCCCAAGCTTAATTCATGCTCGTCCTCGAGTAGGTAAATGATAAAAAAGATAATTTCTGATGTGGAATGCTACCTAGCATAATCTTGATCATGTAATCTAATCATGGCATGAATATTAAGATACGAGTGATTCAAAGCAATAGTCTATCATTTGACATAAAAACAATAATACTTCAAGCCTACTAATAAAGCAATCATGTCTTTTCAAAATAACATGGCCAAAGAAAGTTATCCCTACAAAATCATATAGCCTGGCTATGCTCCATCTTCACCACACAAAATATTCACATCATGCACAACCCCGATGACAAGCCAAGCAATTGTTTCATACTTTGACGTTTCTCAAACCTTTTCAACTTTCACGCAATACATGAGCGTGAGCCATGGACATAGCACTATAGGTGGAATAGAATATGATGGTGGAGGAGACAAAAAGGAGAAGATAGTCTCACATCAACTAGGTGTATCAACGGTCTATGGAGATGCCCATCAATAGATATCAATGTGAGTGAGTAGGGATTGCCATGCAACGGATGCACTAGATCTATAAGTGTATGAAAGCTCTAACTGAAACTAAGTGGGTGTGCATCCAACTTGCTTGCTCATGAAGACCTCGGGCATTTGAGGAAGCCCATCATCGGAATATTCAAGACAAGTTCTATAATGAAAATTCCCACTAGTATATGAAAGTGATAACTCAAGAGACTCTCTATATAAAGAACATGGTGCTACTTTGAAGCACAAGTGTGGTAAAAGGATAGTAACATTGCCCCTTCTCTCTTTTTCTCTCATTTTTTGTTTTCTTTGTTTTCTCTTTTTTGGCCTTTCTCTTTATTTATTTATTTATTTATTTATTTATTTTTTCGTCCGGAGTCTCATCCCGACTTGTGGGGGAATCATAGTCTCCATCATCCTTTCCTCACTGGGGCAATGTCCTAATAATGATGATCATCACACTTTTATTTACTTACAACTCAATATTACAGCTCGATATCTAGAACAAAGATATGACTCTATATGAATGCCTCCGGCGGTGTACCGGGATGTGCAATGATCTAGCGTAGCAATGACATAAAAAAACAGACAAGCCATGAAAACATCATGCTAGCTATCTTACGATCATGCAAGGCAATATGACAATGAATGCTCAAGTCATGTATATGATGATGATGGAAGTTGCATGGCAATATATCTCGGAATGGCTATGGAAATGCCATAATAGGTAGGTATGGTGGTTGTTTTGAGGAAGGTATATGGTGGGTTTATGGTACCGGCAAAAGTTGCGTGGTACTAGAGAGGCTAGCAATGGTGGAAGGGTGAGAGTGTGTATAATCCATGGACTCAAAATTAGTCATAAAGAACTCACATACTTATTGCAAAAATCTATTAGTCATCGAAACAAAGTACTACACGCATGCTCCTAGGGGGATAGATTGGTAGGAAAACACCATCGCTCGTCCCCGACCGCCACTCATAAGGAAGACAATCAATAAATAAATGATGCTCCGACTTCGTTACATAACGGTTCACCATACGTGCATGCTACGGGAATCAAAAACCTCAACACAAGTATTTCTACAATCCACAACTACCCACTAGCATGACTCTAATATCACCATCTTTATATCGCAAAAGTATTGCAAGGAATCAAACATATCATATTCAGCGATCTACAAGTTTTATGTAGGATTTTATGACTAACCATGTGAATGACCAGTTCCTGTCATCTCTCTAAATAGATATAAGTGAAGCAAGAGAGTTCAATTCTTTCTACAAAAGATATGACCATGCTCTAACAAGTATAAGTGAAGCAAAAGAGCATTCTACAAATGGCGGTTGTATATGTAAAGAAAAACAGGCAATCCAAGCTTCAAATGATATAAGTGAAGCACTTGAAGCATTCTATAAAGCCATACTCAAAAGATATACGTGAAGTGCAATGAGAATTCTATAAATCAACCAAGGACTATCTCATACCAGCATGGTTCATAAAAGAAAAATGAAAACTAAATGCAAAAGACGCTCCAAGACTTGCACATATCGCATGAACGAAACGAATCCGAAAACATACCGATATTTGTTGAAGAAAGAGGGGATGCCTTCCCAGCATCCCCAAGCTTAGACGCTTGAGTCTCCTTGAATATTTACTTGGGGTGCCTCGGGCATCCCCAAGCTTTTGCTCTTGCCTCTCTTCCTTCTTCTCACATCGAGACCTTCTCGATCATCGAACACTTCATCCACACAAAACTTCAACAGAAAACTCGGTAAGATCCGTTAGTATAATAAAGCAAATCACCACTATAAGTACTGTTGCAAACGAATTCATATTTTATTTTTGCATTGTGTCTACTGTAATATAACTTTTTCATGGCTTAATCCACTGATATGAATTGATAGTTTCATCAAAACAGGCAAACTATGCATCAAAAACAGAATCTGTCTAAAACAGAACAGTCTGTAATAATTTGAACATTCACCATACTTATGATACTTGAAAAATTCTTCCAAAATTAGGAAAAATAAACAATTTGTATAGGAAGACAGTGCAAAAATAATCATAACCATTTGACGTTCCAGCTAAAAATGTAAAATCGCGCACTACAGCCAAAGTTTCTGTCCTGCACCGTACAAACCATCAAGCAAATGTAAACATCCTAAAGGAAAACCTTGGCACATTATTTTTATAATACAATGGAATTGTACAAGGGGATAATTATTTTTGTTGAAAAGTTTCTGTAATCAAGATTCACAAAGTTGCCATGAGCATGAACAAAGTTCAAGGAGCTCTCCCACTTCAACAGTGCTTGTCTTTCTCACTTTCACTTTCCTTTTTGAAAAGTTTTGGGTTCCCCTCTTTATTTTTGTTGTTTTTAAACTATATGAAAGCACTCAACAGAAATAAATGACTCTCTAAAACTTCCGGGTTGTCTCCCTAGCAGCGCTTTCTTTAAAGCCATTAAGCTAGGCATATAGTGCTCAAGTAATGGATCCACCTGGATCCCAAGGTATATCAAAGCCAATTTTAATTAACAATGATTTGTAATTTAGTAGTGAGCACAAAGTAACATATATCATGTAATGACAAAGTCTAACTCTCTTCCTATGCATCGGCATGTCATAAAAGAACAATTCATGCACGCATAGTAAAGGCCAATGCATAGTATAAACAGTTTCTTGCAATTTTATCATATTGGAAACATAGAGAGGTGGAGATATAGTTCCTCTCTCATAATAATTGCAAGTAGGAGCAGCAAGCACATGCATATCATATCTATCAAAATCATCATGTGCAACGGTAAAAGGCAACCCATCAATCTAATCCTTAATAAGTGCAAACTTCTCCGATATAGTGTAGTTTGGAGAATTCAAAAAGATAATAGGCTATCATGCGTGGGTGAAATAGCAACAATTTCATGTTTAACATAAGGAACTATAGCAAGTTCATCTCCATAAGCATAATTCATATTGGCATCTTGGCCACAAGTATAGCAAGCATCATCAAAAAGGGATATTTCAAGAGAATCAAAGGGATCATAACAGTCATCATAGCAATCATCCTTCGGTAAGCACGAAGGGGAATTAAACAATGTATGAGTTGAAGAGTTACTCTCATTAGAAGGTGGGCATGGGTGATCAATCCGCTCTTCCTCCTTTTGTTCTTCGCTCTCCGCCTCATCTTTTTCATCCAATGAGCTCACAGTTTCATCAATTTCTTCTTCCATAGACTCCTGCAAAATATTAGTCTCTTCTTGGACAGCGGAGTAGTCCTCAATATATAGTTTAACATAAGCATTAGAAGCATAATTCTCATAACAATATTCAAGTATGGCAAATTTTTCAGATTTGTGAAGAGTAGCATCATACTTTTCAATCAAAGAAGCAATTTCAAAAGCACCCTTAAAAGCAACAAATTCTTCAATTTGTGAACATCATAGTAATTACAAACACCCTTAGCATACGAAGATACGAATCCATTATTACTAAACTCACATTGATAGGGAAGGTGTTTCTTAGGGTTTCCAGAACAACAAGTAAAATCATATATTTCACATAAATTCCAAGCATAGCATTGCAAACGTTGAATTTGACCCCATAATAGTTTCCCTTCTTCAGATATACGATGTCGCACATAACAAGCATGCTCATCTAAGGATTTGCCCTCACCTAAGCTAGTTGGGGTTTTAGCACGAGCACATAGGGATCGAAGATGATCCAAGTAATAAGCTTCAGTAGTGTGATAGATTTTGATTGGTTCTTCAACCATTGGTTCAGTAGGTACAACTAATTTTTTTGGTATTTTGTGTTTCCTACCCATAACTAAAGATAGAAAACAACTAAGAAAAGCAAATAAAAATTACTTAGTGATAAAGCAAACAAGCACACACGAGAATATTCACCCCACGCTATTGCTCGCCGGCAACTGCGCCAGAAAAAGGTCTTGATAACCCACAAGTATAGGGGATCGCAACAGTTTTCGATAAGTAAGAGTGTCGAACCCAACGAGGAGCTAGAGGTAGAATAAATATTCCCTCAAGTTCTATCGACCACCGATACAACTCTATGCACGCTTCACGTTCGCTTTACCTAGAACAAGTATGAAACTAGAAGTACTTTGTAGGTGTTGTTGGATAGGTTTGCAAGATAATAAAGAGCAAGTAAATAAAAGGTAGGGGCTGCTTAGATAAAGAAACAATAAAGTAAATATAGCGACTGTGGAAAAGTGGTGGTAGGAGTTGCGGAATTGCCCCTAAGCAATTGACTACTTTACTAGACCGATAGCAAGTATTATGTGGGAGAGGCCACTGCTAGCATGTCATCCCTGACTTGGAATTCTATGCACTTATGATTGGAACTATTAGCAAGCATCCACAACTACTAATGTTCATTAAGGTCAAACCCAACCATAGCATTAAGATATATTGGTCCCCCTTCAATCCCGTATGCATCAATTTCTATGCTAGGTTGAAGCTTCTGTCACTCTTGCCCTCCAATACATAGTCCTATCAACATACAACTAACCCTATGGTGTGATCCACGCGCGCGCTCATATGATGGGCACCAAAGGACAACAACATAACCACAAGCAAATTAAATCAATCATAGCAATTCAGCAACCACCGATAGGACAACGAAAATCTACTCAGACATCATAGGATGGCACCACATCATTGGATAATAATATGAAGCATAAAGCACCATGTTCAAGTAGAGGGTACAGCGGGTTGCGGGAGAGTGTACCGCTGTAGATAGAGGGGAAAGGTGATGGAGATGTTGGTGAAGATGGCAGAGGTGTTGGTGAAGATCGCGGTGATGATGATGATGGCCACGGCGGCGTTCCGGCGTCACCGGAGGAGAGGGGGAGAGGGGCCCCCTTCTTCCTCTTCTTCCTTGACCTCCTCCCTAGATGGGAGAAGGGTTTCCCCTCTGGTCCTTGGCCTCCATGGCATGGAAGGGGCGAGAGACCCTACGAGATTGGATCTATCTCTCTGTTTCTCTCTGGTTCTGTGTTCTCAGATTCTTTCCTTCAATCATTTCTTATATTCCCGGAGATCTGTAACTCCGATTGGGCTGAAATTTTAACATGATCTCTATCCAGATATTAGATTTCTTGCGGCGAAAGAAGGGCTCCAACCGCCTTACGGGGTGGCCACGAGGGTCAGGGGCGCGCCTGACACCCTGGGGCGCGCCCCCCTACCTCGTGCCGCCCTCGGGCATCGTCTCGCGATGATTCCACTTCCCAAAATTCATAAATATTCCAAAATAAATCTCCATCAGTTTTTATTCCGTTTGGACTCCATTTGGTATGGGTTTTCTGCGAAACAAAAAACATGCAACAAACAGGAACTGGCACTGGGCACTGGATCAATATGTTAGTCCCAAAAATAGTATAAAAAGTTGCCAAAAGTATATGAAAGTTGTAGATTATTGGCATGGAACAATATAAAATTAT
The DNA here is from genome assembly GCF_002162155.2 of Triticum dicoccoides. NCBI lineage: Eukaryota > Viridiplantae > Streptophyta > Magnoliopsida > Poales > Poaceae > Triticum > Triticum dicoccoides. Next base: position 226,854,422 of record NC_041384.1, on the reverse strand, counting down.
AGATACGACGGAGATGTATCAGGGAACCACGTGGAGGCATGCTTCAACGCACGCTTTCCTCACAAGGGCACAGGCGTGGAGTGCCTGGTGCTCAGGAGTTCATCACCAAGGCAATCGAGGAGCTTCAAGAAGCGAGAATCATGCGCGGCGACCACCGCCCACCACGTGGCACAGCTCCTCGTCCTGGCGAGGACGGCGAGCTGCGCGTGTGCACCGGCATCCCAGGACTCAACAGGGCGGCATCTCAGGAGCGTTTCTAGCCATCGCACGTTGGTCAGTGCAAGGGTCCACCTCACAACTATGTCTGCATGCCATTCGGCTTGCCGAACGCGGCCGTCACCTTCCAGCGCCACCTGCGGAGCGTTCTAGCGGATCATGAGGCCAGGCATCACGTAGTTCTGGCAGAGATGGCGACGGTTCTTCATGAGCGGCCCGGGCCCCTAGAGCCTCCCGAGGCTCAGAACCCAGGTGACTCGTGAGGAGCAACTTCTTCAACATGCGTCTTCAGCTGCTTCAACATCCCTCCAGCAATGGTGCCAGGTGACCTTTTACGATTCATTCAGTTAGGGGTGCCCCTCGGGCAGCATTATCCCCAAGTCGCACGACCTTGTCCCTCATGTATCCCCTTTGCATCTCTAGCTTACTCTGTTGGGGGCGCCCCTTGGGCTGCATCATCCCCAGGCCACGTGGGTCTGTCCCTGCGGCATGTATCGTTCTTGCATCTATCAGGACTATTACCTCCACCCATAGGCTGAATTATGATTGTCACCTGCTCACCTAATTGATCATTACCCTTTGCGGCCTCCTGCGTTGCTGACCAGCCTCCTGCTCATCCCGCAACGGGGGCTACACATGCTAGCACGACACTTGTGCTCGGGTCTGTCCCTGCAACACTGACAAACCCGAGTGGTCGAGCTCTGGCTCGCGGAATGCCCTGCGCACGTCACCTCACCAGACCCTCAGTGCCTTCATCTTCTTGTGGAAAGATCAGTGGTGGGATAACAAATGCGAGTATAAGCCGCATTCTCCCCTCAAACTAACCCGCATGGATCTACGGGGCTCGACTACGGGTGGCCTCACCGGCCGCCCTCCTTTCGTGTAATTTGCTTGCATGTTACAGGGGGGGCTCCTGAGCATCGCGCCTTAGGAGCTCCTACCGACTCTCCAGCTCTCACCCCCTGGCCTTGACCACGGCATCGCGACCTGGCATACCAACAACGGCTGAGCTTGCTCGAGGGCCGGGACCCGAGGACGTAGAGCACTTAGATGAGCAAGGAAGGGGGAAGCCGATGTGAGCCTCACCCAATGACAGCGCCGCTGAAGCGCAAACTGGACGTCGTACAAGGATCTGCCTCGGCTCGGCATGATAAGTCACATATTTGCATTAGCACGATGTCACAATTGTAATTTTCAATTCAGGCATCCTTGCTTCGGCAATGCCACCTTCCTTTTTTGCCTTCGGGACGCTGCTTCCACGCCAAAGGGGACCTCTTGAGCATCGCTGAGGGAGTCCTGGATTAGGGGGTGTCCGGATGGCCGGACTATACCTTCAGCCGGACTCCTGGACTATGAAGATACAAGATTGAAGACTTCGTCCCGTGTCCGGGAGGGACTTCCCTTGGCGTGGAAGGCAAGCTTGGCGATACGGATATGTAGATTTCCTACCATTGTAACTGACTTTGTGTAACCCTAACCCTCTCTGGTGTCTATATAAACCGGAGGGTTTTAGTCCATAGGACAACATACAGAACAACAATCATACCATAGGCTAGCTTCTAGGGTTTAGCCTCTCCGATCTCGTGGTAGATCTACTCTTGTATTACCCATATCATCAATATTAATCAAGCAAGACGTAGGGTTTTACCTCCATCAAGAGGGCCCGAACCTGGGTAAAACTTCGTGTCCCTTGCCTCCTGTTACCATCCGGCCTAGACGCACAGTTCGGGACCCCCTACCCGAGATCCGCCGGTTTTGACACCGACATTGGTGCTTTCATTGAGAGTTCCTCTGTGTCGTTGCCGTGAGGCTTGATGGATCCTACGATCATCAATAGCGATGCAGTCTAGGGTGAGACCTTCCTCCCCGGATAGATCTTCATCTTCGGTGGCTTCGCACTGCGGGCCAATTCACTTGGCCATCTGGAGCAGATCGAAAGCTATGCCCCTGGCCGTCAGGTCAGATTTGGAAGTTTAAACTACACGGCTGACATCCGTGGGGACTTGATCTTTGACTGATTCGAGCCACCGTCGAGCGCGCCGCACTGTCACGACGAGCATGATCTAGCTCTGCCGCCGAACAGTGCCCTGGAGGCCGCACCCGCATCGACTTCGACCCTTAATTCGGAGCCAACTGCGCTGATCGAGGATGGGTGGTTGGACACCACCTCGGGGGCTGCTATCCCAATGGCGATCGAGCCGAACACCAGCCCCGCACTCCGCGAGACTCGTGACTCCAAGGAGCCGGACTCCGAACCCTCCGCGCCCCTGTCGATCGAATCCGATTGGGCACCGATCATGGAGTTTACTGCCGCGGACATCTTTCAGCACTCGCCTTTCGCCGATATTCTGAAGACACTAAAGTCTCTCTCTTTATCAGGAGAGCCCTGGCCGGACTACGGTCAGCAAGGTTGGGATACGGACGATGAAGAAATTCAAAGCCCACCCACCACCCACTTTGTAGCCACTGTCGACGATTTAACCGACATGCTCGACTTTGACTCCAAAGACATCGACGGTATGGACGCCGATGCAGGAGACGATGAAGAACCAGCGCCTATTGGGCCCTGGAAAGCCACCTTGTCATATGATATATACATGGTGGACACCCCAAAAGAAGGAGATGGCGACGGAACAACGGAGGATGACCCCTCCAAGAAACAGCCTAAGCGCCGGCGTCAGCGGCGCCGCTCAAAATCCCGCCAAAGCAAATACGGTGATTCCAGCACGGGAGATAATAATACTCTGGTGAGTGCCGAAGAAAACCCCCTCCAGCAAGATTCAGCACAGGAGGATGGAGAAGCCAGCCCTCATGAGAGAGCGACAGACAGAGAGGTCGAGGAAGATAATTATATGCCTCCCTCCAAAGACGAGGCAAGCCTCGACGACGACGAATTCGTCGTGCCAGAGGATCCCGTCGAGCAAGAGCGTTTTCAACACAAGCTTATGGCCACGAGAAGAAGCCTCAAGAAAAAACATTAACTGCTTAGAGCTGATCAAGATTTGCTAGTCGACAGATGGACTGAAGTCCTTGCGGCCGAAGAGCATAAACTCGAACGCCCCTCCAAGAGCTACCCAAAGCACAGGTTGCTACCCCGATTAGAGGAGGAAGCACTTAAACCTACATCACCAGCACTTGATACGGCCGACCGGCCACCTCGTGGCCGCGACAGAGAGGCCTCTCAGCCCTCCACTCAAGCCGCACCCTGTACCAAGGCACGGGAAAATGAGCCAGACCTACGAGATATGTTGGAGGACAAGGCAAGGCAAACAAGATCGATCTACGGATCGCGCGGGCGCCCCACAACTCGAGACGATAACCGTCACGCCGGACACAAATCCGGTAGGGCCGAACACAGTAGACAAAGCTCATTGGAGCTACGTCGTGATATAGCCCAGTACAGAGGCGCCACACACCCACTATGCTTCACAGACGAAGTAATGGATCATCAAATCCCCGAGGGTTTCAAACCCGTAAACATCGAATCATACGATGGCACAACAGATCCTGCGGTATGGATCGAGGATTATCTCCTTCATATCCACATGGCCCGTGGCGATGATCTCCACGCCATCAAATACCTCCCACTCAAGCTTAAAGGACCAGCTCGGCATTGGCTTAACAGCTTGCCAGCAGGATCAATCAGTTGTTGGGAGGACCTGGAAGCCGCATTCCTCAACAATTTCCAGGGCACTTATGTGCGACCACCAGGCGCCGATGACCTCAGCCACGTAATTCAGCAGCCAGAGGAATCGGCCAGGAAATTCTGGACACGGTTCCTAACAAAGACAAATCAAATAGTCGACTGTCCGGACACAGAGGCCCTAGCAGCCTTCAAGCACAATATCCGTGACGAGTGGCTTGCCCGGCACCTTGGACAGGAAAAGCCGAAATCTATGGCAACACTCACGACACTCATGACCCGCTTTTGTGTGGGAGAAGACAGCTGGCTTGCTCGTAGAAACAATATGACCAAGAACCATGGTAATTCGTATACCAGGGACAGTAGTGGCAAGTCGCGTCACAACAAGCAAAAGCACCGCATTAACGGCGACAATGCTGAGGATACGACAGTTAATGCCGGATTCAGAGGCTATAAATCTCGTCAGCGGAAAAGCCATTCAAAAGAAATCCTAGGGGCCCGTCCAGTTTGGACCGAATACTCGACCGCTTGTGCCAGATACATGGCACCCCCAAACAGCCGGCCAATCACACCAACAGGGATTGTTGGGTGTTCAAGCAGGCAGGCAAGTTAAATGCCGAAAATACAGACAAGGGGCTGCATAGCGATGACGACGAAGAGCCCCGACCGCTGAACAACAATGGACAGAATGGTTTTCCCCCACAAGTGCGGACGATGAACATGATATACGCAACCCACATCCCCAAGAGGGAGCGGAAGCGCGTGTTAAGGGACGTATACACGGTAGAGCCAGTCGCCCCAAAGTTCAACCCATGGTCCTCCGGCCCGATCACCTTTGATCGAAGGGACCATCCCAATAGCACCCGTCATGGCGGATTGGCCGCATTGGTTCTAGATCCAATTATTGACGGATTTCATCTCACTAGAGTCCTTATGGATAGCGCCAGCAGCCTGAACCTGCTTTACCAGGATACAGTGCAAAAAATGGGCATAGATCCCTCGAGGATTAAACCCACCAAAACGACCTTTAAAGGCGTAATACCAGGTGTAGAGGCCAACTGTATAGGCTCAGTCACACTTGAAGTGGTCTTTGGATCTCCGGATAATTTCCAAAGCAAGGAGTTAATCTTCGACATAGTCCCATTCCGCAGTGGCTATCACGCACTGCTCGGGCGAACTGTATTTGCCAGGTTCAATGCGGTACTGCACTACGCATACCTTAAGCTCAAGATGCCAGGCCCTCAAGGAGTAATTACGGTCAATGGAAACACCGAATGCTCCCTCGAACGGAGGAGCACACGGCAGCCCTTGCAATGGAAGTACAAAGCAGCCTCTCCAGGCAGTTCTCCAGTACGGCCATTAAATGCCCAGACACCATCAAGCGCGCCCGGAGTAACCTACAACAAGACCGCCTAGCACGTCCTGAGCAGGCATAGCAATGCGGCCCCAACCCCAGCCCTTGCAAAAATGCGACACTAGTGCTTCGCGTACATAACTACGCTCTAGAAATACCATGGGTACAGGGGGAGGGGCACAATCACGGCACGCCCGAAACACGACTTAAACCGCACCAGGGGCTGCCAATTTTTTAATTTTCTCTTACTTTTAGGACTCCATTCTTCGGAAGGCCTGTTCGGCAGTTCAATTGCCGCACAAACAATGCAAGAACCAGGGAAGCAGACAAGCCACACCGCATTACGGAACTCCCAGGTGGTCTCTATCACGAGCAGTATACCTGTTTCGCATACCATTCCGCAGCCTGCCCATGGAACGGACATGTTAAATAGTCCAACCTTTTGCTTATCGCATTATTTGTATCGTTCTGCTTTGATCGCAGCCCTTTTTAATAAACAATGCACAACTTTTGTCTATTTTTGCATTACTTTTTTTTACAAATATATGTTCCTTAACGACATGTTGCACCCGTACACTTTGGTACGGCCAAAATACGCCAGGGGCTTTAGTACCCCTCAATATGGTGTGAGAAGTCCGAACACTTTAACAAGTGCGGCACCTCGAACTTATAGCATTATATGCATCGGCTCCGAATCATGTCTTGGGTCAATAATTGGGTTTGCCCGGCTCCTATGTTTTGGTGCCTTACATTCCGCTATGTCGGCTAAGGTAGCACTAGGAGAACTACTACGATTGTGCCCCAGTTGAGCTGGGTCGAGCACCTCAGTAGAGAAAGCTAAAACTGACTGTCATGATGAAGCGAGAGCTGGTCGCTGTTCGAGAGGTTTTTCGAGTCCCTAAAGACTTATGCCGCTTAGAGCGAGGAGTCGGCTCTGTTCGGCCAAGGCGTGGATAGCGCCCCGAACTCGGTCTTCCGAATACCAGGGGCTTCGCCGAAATTTAAAATTATAGAATTCTATGGCTAAGTGAGAGTGTTCACGCATTATAGTCCGATTGCCTTGTTCATTGTGCTAAGCGCCTCCCTCGAAGGACCCAAATATGGGAAAAAGAGCGCTCAGGTTTATCCCCGAACACCCCAGCACTAGCGGCACGGGGGCAGAAGCCGATGACTCGCCATCTCTCAGAATGGATAAACAGCCGCACAGAAGGTAATATTTTAAATTCCAACAGCATTGCTTAGCGCATATGAACAAGTTTTCAGCGCACAGGACAAAACGAGCAAGTTTTACTCAAAAATTACATCCCTGGAACATTCATCCGCCATAAGGCGGGCACCCTTCAGAACATCCTTATAATAATTCTCGGGCTTGCGATGCTCTTTCCCCGGCGGTGGCCCATCCTTCACAAGCTTCTCAGCATCCAGCTTGCCCCAGTGCACCTTAGCACGGGCAAGGGCCCTATGGGCACCTTCAATGCAGAGGGAGAGCTTGATGACTTCGAGCCTTGGACAGGCCCCCACCAGCCGCCGCACCAGCCAGAAATAGCTCCCAGGCAGAGCCTCTCCAGGCCACAGCCGAACTATGAGGCCCTTCATGGCCTGTTCGGCCGCCTTGTGGAGCTCGACCAGTTGCTTCAGCTGGTTGCTCAGTGGAACGGGGTGTCCGACCTCAGCATACTGAGACCAGAACACCTTCTCTGTCGAGCCACCCTCCTCGGCTCGATAGAATGCGGCAGCATCGGACACGCTACGGGGAAGATTTGTGAATGCTCCTGTAGAGGTCCAGATTCGGGTAAGTAACAAGTAACTCACGTTTATGTGTTTGCTTTGCATAAAGAATGCCTTACCCGCCGCTATCTTTTTCACCACATCCAACTCCTGGAGGGTCTTCTGGGATTCGGCCTTGGCAGACTTGGCATTTTCAATAGCCACCGCGAGCTGGAACGCTCGCGTCTTTGAGTCAAGCTCCAAACTCTCATGTTTTTTCATGAGATCCTGGAGCTCTTGCCGCACCTTGCCAACCTGGGCCTCATACTTCTCCCACTCGGTGCGCTCCATGGCCGCCCTCTTCTCGGCCTCTAACATCGCTTGCTTAAGGGTCGCCACCTCAGACGTGGCCCCTACAATAGCCACTACAATCCTGTCATTTTTTGCAATTGCACTTTTTCTATATATTTAAACAAGGTATTTCTTACCTTCCTTGTCCTCGAGCTGCTTCTTGGCACGCCCGAGCTCTTGCTCGGACTGCTCGAGGTTCTGCTTTAGCGTGTCCTCTTCCGAAGTCAGTATGGCGAACGCCACCAGAGAAGCCTGCATACGCATATTGACTCCTTTTTGTTAGACTCCTGCGAATTTTATTCGATCCTTTATTCGGCTTTTCTTCCCGAACGCCAAACAGAGCATCAGGGGCTACTGTCTATGCGGTAATATTATTTACACATTCTTTACTTACCTCAAAGCCTATTAAAAGGCTAGCACAACCTTTAGTTAGTCCGCTCTTGGTGGACTGAACCTTCTGGACCACCGCACTCATAATGGTGCGGTGCTCCTCGTTGATGGAGGCGCCTTTGAGCACCTCCAACAGATTGTCCGGCGCCTCCGGTTGGACGGGGGTCACCAGCATGGTGGTCTTGCTCCTCTTGGAAGGAGGTCGCCCGCCGGACTCTGGAACCTTTGAAGGTTCCGGAGCGGTGTCCGGCCTAGATCCGGACTTGGAGCCCTGGGGGGTGTTATCCCCTTTACTCCTAGAGTCCGGGAGGTCGCCTTGCGGCGCCTCCAGGCCCACCTCCTCCTGGCTTGGAACTTGTTGGGACAACACTTCGGCGTCGTCCGTAGGGCGGGGGGAGGTAGCCGGCGGAAGCGAATTCACATCCGACGAGTCCAGTGAACCGCTCGACGATGCGTCGAGCCGGTCTTTGGGTGGGCTGCATAATCATATTCGACATAAGGGAAAGCTGTGCAATAAAGGAATACTATGAATTACTCTAGTATCCGGATACTTACGATTTCGCCAGGGGCTTGGCCCTGAGCGGCCACTCCACTCCGCCGTTGTGGCGTTGGTGGAGTAGTCCGGAGGAAGGGTTTTCCCCTTCTTGGACCCTTCGGCCTCCCCAGTGAGGGCGGCCTTCCTTTTCTTCTCTCCCCCCGCTGGAGGGGGAGAGGTCTCTTCTTCCTCCTCCTCGTCTTCACGGGAGGAATGCGCCTTGGAGCCGTCGGATGACGAACCCGACACCTTCTGGCGCCGGGCACTTTTTTGAGTCCCCATGGCCTTCTTCGTGGTCTTCTTCTCCAGCACCATATAGGGTGCCGGAACCAGCAGCTTCGCCAAGCGAGCATCGGCTGGGTCTTCGGGCAAAGGAGCCGGATAGTCAATCTGTCCGGACTTCGCCTGCCAATCCTGTCAAAGGTAAGGGAGCTTAGATCCCGCATAGAGTTAAACTATGAAAAACTAATACCCTGTAAAAGGTACAAACAACTCACCGCACCAGCGTGACGCTGCGCGCTGAATCCGCGATCCTCGGTAGCGGATGCGGGAGCCTCGGCGCCCTTGAAAAGCACCTTCCAGGCATCTTCGTATGTCGTGTCGAAGAGCCTGCTCAGAGTTCGGTGCTGCGCCGGGTTGAACTCCCACAGATTAAAGGCTCGTTGTTGACATGGGAGGATCCGGCGGATGAGCATAACCTGGACTACGTTGACAAGCTTGAGCTGCTTGTTCACCAGGGTTTGGATGCATGTTTGCAGTCCAGTCACCTCTCCTTTGCCGCCCCATGACAGGCCCGTCTCTTTCCAGGACGTGAGCCGCATTGGGGGTCTGGACCGGAACTCGGGGGCTGTGACCCACTCAGGGTCGCGCGGCTCGGTGATGTAAAACCACCCCGATTGCCACCCCTTCAGGGTCTCCACAAAGGAGCCCTCGAGCCATAAGACATTGGGCATCTTGCCCACCATGGCGCCTCCGCACTCCGCCTGGTTGCCGCGCACCACCTTTGGCTTGACATTGAAAGTCTTGAGCCATAGGCCGAAATGGGGGCGAATGCGGAGGAAAGCCTCGCACACTACGATAAAAGCCGAGATGTTGAGGATGAAGTTCGGGGCCAGATCATGGAAATCCAAGCCGTAGTAGAACATGAGTCCCCGGACGAATGGGTGGATAGGAAAGCCCAGTCCGCGGAGGAAGTGGGGAAGGAACACTACCCTCTCATGGGGCCTTGGGGTGGGGAGGAGCTGCCCCTCTTCGGGAAGCCGGTACGCGATGTCGTTAGACAAGTATCCGACCTTCCTCAGTTTTTTGATGTGTCCCTCCGTGACGGAGGAGACCATCCACTTGCCTCCCGCTCCTGACATGGCTGGAGAAGGTTGAGGTGGGGAGTGCGCACTTGGGCGCTGGAGCTCAAGTGCGCGAAAATGGATAGGCAAAGGAGGAAGAAGGCATAGGTGAAAAGGTGGATCCTTATCCCCTTATATGGGTGGACGCGACTACATGTCCCCACCAGCCTGGTAAAACTCACTTATCTCCAGGCGCCGTAATCAATGGTGCAGTTGGTTACCCACGCCCGTATTGATGAGAATCCCAGAATAAGGGGACACGATCTCTGCTTTAACAAGACGTGCCAAGGAAACCGCCTCGCATGACACACTGAGGTGGGATAATAAAACGATTCGAATAAAGGCTTGGCCGTGGTGCGATGTCACACTACGGAATACGTTAGCAGATTAGATTTGTGTAAATATTATTCTCTCTATGGCAATATGTGGAAACTTATTTTGCATAGCTGGACACTATCTTTGTGTTCAAAATCTTCTATGAAGTACTTGGAGGAGGAACCCGCCTTGCAATGCCGAAGACAATCTGCGCGCCGGACTCGTCGTCATTGAAGCCTGGTTCAGGAGCTACTGAGGGAGTCCTGGATTAGGGGGTGTCCGGATGGCCGGACTATACCTTCAGCCGGGCTCCTGGACTATGAAGATACAAGATTGAAGACTTCGTCCCGTGTCCGGGAGGGACTTTCCTTGGCGTGGAAGGCAAGCTTGGCGATATGGATATGTAGATCTCCTACCATTGTAACCTACTTTGTGTAACCCTAACCCTCTCCGGTGTCTATATAAACCGGAGGGTTTTATTCCATAGGACAACATACAGAACAACAATCATACCATAGGCTAGCTTCTAGGGTTTAGCCTCTCTGATCTCGTGGTAGATCTACTCTTGTACTACCCATATCATCAATATTAATCAAGCAGGACGTAGGGTTTTACCTCCATCAAGAGGGCCCGAACCTAGGTAAAACTTCGTGTCCCTTGCCTCATGTTACCATCCGGCCTAGACGCACAGTTCGGGACCCCCTACCCGAGATCCGCCGGTTTTGACACCGACAATCGCGCCTCAGGACCTCTTACTGGACCTCAGGCCGATCACCTCCTAGCCTTGACCACGGCATCGCGACTTGGAATACCATCGACGACTGAAGCCTGGCTGGGGAATAGGACCTGCCGGCGTAGAGGGCTAAGATACCGCGAGGATGAAAAGGGGGACAGTGCCAAAGCGAGACGTGCAACCACAAGTCTTATAGAAGGAATGATAAACACCAAAGCAAAAGCATTTACAATTTCTTTACACGCCCCCACGGGGTTCGTCTCGATTCCTCACAGGGAACAAAAGAAGGAAAAACTTCAAGGGTCCTAGCTACGGGTGTCATCGCCGATGCCATCATTAACAATGGGCCACAAGGGGCCAACGCCAACCCCATCCAGATCATCGACGACGACGAGCTGATGCCGCTGCCGCGCTCCGGGCACGACGGGATCTCGATGGCACGTAGCTGTCGTCGCTCGTCTCCGGAGACTCGTCAAGCTCGGGAGATTCGCTGGACTCCGAGGAGCCATCATTGCTCCTGGAGGAACCGCCAGCAGGCCCGGGGGCAGGCTCAACGTCTGCTGGACCGCCGTCCTGGCGGCCCCCTCCAGGGCAGCACTCTAGGCGGCGGCCTTCCTCATAGAAGACTTTGAAGAACATTGTGGAGGCGCTGTCGTATTCATAGTGGATGGCGAGGGCCCCCTCCGCACAGCAAGCACGGGCGACCTCGCCCCATCCATGAGTCATGAAGATCTTGCCCGGGGAGACGACCTCGACCTCCGCCCCTGTTGCCAGGGTGCTGCACTTGGTGTGCTGCAACCATAGCTCGAGCGGTTCTCTCGGCGGCATCTCTTCAGAAAAGAACTGAGGAAGCTTGATCCACATGCTTAGCACCATCGCCGCCCATATCACGAACTCGCGCGAGGAGCCCTCGGCATGAGTTTGTGGATCGGCGGCTCGTGCCACCACAACCTGGCCACCACGGCCGAGGCACGAGCGGTGCGGGGCGCTGCCTCCTCCTCCGGAGCCTTGCACATGGGCATACAAGGGCAGCGGGTAGCCAGGAGGAGGCCGCTCGTACCAAGGCCTCATCACCTCCTACCTCACGACGGCGTCACAGGAGCGGACAAACCTCTTCTTCGGTGGAAGTGGCCCCTGCAGTTTGTAGGGTTTTTTCCCTTTCTCAGCAACGGAGAATCTCCTTATCGGCGCCATGAGTGTCACGGCAAGACGGAGAGATGAGGAGGAGGAAGAAGGAGCAGGCAGCGTGGATAAGGAGATGAGCAACGGGAGCTCCGCCCCTCTCTTCATTTATAGCCAGAAGAAGGCCAACCGCCAGCCTCCATGATCATAGGTAATGATGGTTTTCTTCTGCATGCAGCAGGGTCTCGTCAAGTCGAACGGTTGCCGAGGTTGCGTGGGGAAGCGAAGACGCCCACATCCCATTAATCACCACACGTTGACGAAGGCCGCAGGAGGCTGGGACCCGCGCTTCTCCGCACTTGCCCTTTGGCTTTGCCTCGAAGCCAAGTTCAAGCGCGCCTTGGGTCTGGGGGCTACTGTTGGCGTTCTGGGACCAGGGGTGCCCAGACTTGCCTGCCTGCGGCCCAGGGCGTGGCTCCACCAACGGCCTGGTATGGCCCATCTTCAGCAGCAACAACTCAAGACCCTCGCGAGGCGGACGACACCAAGACCTCCCTGGGGGCAACCTCACTAGCCTGGCTCCTGAGGAGCGGAGATATCTAGGCAAGGAGCACCTCGCGAGGCTCACATGACGTTAGCCATGACGACCAAGGCCAGGCGAGCGCCAGTGGGCGCAGTGTACCAGTTTCCTCTTTGGTGCTAAGGAGGCAAGCGCAGGTGCAGGGTCCCAAGGAATCAGGCAAAGGTTTCCATATCGGTGCAACAAGACCCAAACCAGCATGACGGCAGGATGGAGGTCACCGTGGAGCCCACAACAACATCACCACCAGAGCCTTTGGCAGGCGAAGACCACCTTTTGTCAGGATAGCTTGTACGAGTTGTCCCCCTTCAAACTTGGCCCTTGTGGGATCCCTTCCCGCCTAACATTTGGGAAGAGAACCAAGGCCACTATAAATAGGACTTAGCCATCACCATAGAGAGGGATCAGATCCATTCCACACTGACCAGCTCACTAGCTCATCGAGCCCAGGAACACCTCGCCTCCTGAGGCTGTTCATCCACTGTACTAGTTCATCCTTAGCCCCTCGAGGCAGTCCACCCACAAATTGGAGTAGGGTATTACACTGGAAGGTGGCCCAAACCATTATAAACCCTCGTGTCTCTTGTTCTTTGGGTCCGCCGAGCTAAGCCGTGGAATCATTGAGCGTGCGAGTCGGGGAGACAAAGTTCTTCATGCGCACCCTAGAGTTCGAACCTCACAAGGGTTTGCCAAAAACCGTAATCTGGCAAAGGCCTTATTTGCAAATGTGGAGAGGGGTGTGGGTATCTTTTTTGCAAAATTGCCATAGTTTCCTTCCTATCCGTCAGATATAAATCGAAAGGCCTATATTGCAGGATGGCAGGCACACCATCATCACCAACTCTATTTTTTAAGAGTAGAGAGTAGAGATAGAGAAGTAGAGATAGTGAGTAGAGAGTAGAGACATAGATAGTTCTCAGCATGTATATAGCATAGATAGATAAAAAATAGATAGTTCAACTACTCCTCATCATCCGACTCCTCCTCAGTGATGTCCTCCTCCGACATATCAATGTAGGCATCAAGATACCGATCATCGTCGGAGTCCCAGGGCGACGCTGCTCCTAGCTTCATGTTGAATTGAGCAGCCGCTTTCTGCTTACGCTTGTCCTCGCGATAGGCAGCTCGCTCCGCCCTCCTCTTCTCCCTCTCCACTCTCCTTTGCACGTAGAACTCACACTCGTTGATGATGTCCCGCGGGAAGCATTGGCGCCACAGTGCCATTGCTTCCTCGTCCATCTTGGCAATGCCGAGACGGTTCTCCTGCCTCCGCTTGTCGTGACGATCCTTGTCGATGATAAGCCGCGGCGGAGGCGCGACCTCCTGCGCCCGCTCCTGCGTCGGCACGTTGGGGAAGTTCAATGTTCTATGAGGCCACCGGAGGCGCCATGCCGCCACGTCGTACGCGCGGGTGTCCTCGTGGGTGGTGTTGAAAGTGTCGAGGCCCAGGTGCATCTCGCAGAACCGGTTCTCGGCAGAGAAGCCGCCGGAGGGGCGCGCACAGACACCGCGGTATCCCCAAGTTTCCCGGTGACGCGGCGGCATGGTGGGGCGACAGCAGCGAGGCGAGAAAGAGCGGGGAGAGAGCGGTGGCGAGGCACAGAGCGGGGAGAGAGCGGTGGCAAGGCACAGAGTGGTGGGAGGTGTTGGATTTTATAAAGCGCGCCGAACGCCGCGCACCAAAACTAGCACGCGCCCGACCGCTTTTTCCCGCGCGCGCGATCCTTTCCCGACGTCCCTACTATCTCTAGTCTCTTCTCTACTCTTATATTTATTTTATATTTATATTTATCTCTACTCTTCTAAAAACAGAGTTGGTGATGATGGTGTGTCTGCCATCCTGCAATATAGGTCGTCTGATTTATATCTGACGGATAGGAAGGAAACTATGGCAATTTTGCAAAAAGATACCCACACCCCTCTCCACATTTCCAAATAAGGCATTCCCTCGTTCATCCTTTTCTCCCACGAGATAAACTACTCATATAAATGCATCTTGATGTTCCGTGCAACGCATGGGCATATTGCTAGTTCTAAAATACTTTCCATCATTTGCCACACTACTGGTTGCAGATGAAGAACCTACTAAAGCACAACGCGATACAGGAGCGACGCACAATTACAAGGTGATATTCTATTGGACAATGGAGGCTATAACCAATTACTTTTACGGGAACAATAGTAACCAGGAAATTTGAAGGGTAGGTATGAACAAAATTGGAACTGCACATGTACTGCTAAGAGATTCAATACGCAAATTACCAATCTAGGAGGAGTACAATGGTCACGGCGGCCTCTAGGCATCATGGTTGGCAACGGGAGTCAGTTCATTGTCCATGATGGTGGTGCTTCTACGCTTGGCGTCGGCTTTCGGGAGGCAGATCCGAGACCATGGAAGACGGTGCCGGGGAAGAAGCTACGTGTACGATGACAACGGTGGACCGGCTCTAGTGCGGCATATGACATCGTCGATGAGGCAGATGCGCTGCGGTGGACGAGTGTGCCGATGTAGAAGGGGAGGAGCACGAAGGCTGCGGTGCCGTGGAGAAGTCTATTTTGCGGTGGGGATAGAAAATGGGGAGTATTCAGGTGTACTACTCTGGGTGCCGGGGTGGGGTTGACTAGGTAGGGTGAACTTGAAGTTACCGAAACAGCCCCCTACCAAGCGTCATCCGTAGGCCTATTCCTAAGGGTATGATGGTAACTTCACACTGCTCGAATCAGGGTCGCGGGAGATTTTCCCACTGACCTCAAAATTTTGTGACACTTAACTCCCCGTGTGGCCGGTTGGGTGATTGGGCTAAGCAACTAACGAGTAGTAACTACTAGTACTCCCTCCGTTTTTATTAACTCTGCATATTAGGTTTGACCGAAGTCAAACTTCCTAAAGTTTGACCAAGTTTATAGAAAAATATAAACATTTACCATAACAAATATGTATGATGTGAAAGTACATTCAATAATGAATGTAATGGTATTTATTTGTTATTGTATATGTTAATGTTTTTTGTTGTAAACTTTATGAGAGTTTACAAAACATGACTTTGACCAATGCTAATATGCGGACTTAAATAAAAACTGAGGGAGTACACATTTGTTTTTTAGTTTGTAGTGAATTAATCATTTGTTGTAATCGTGAAATAAATATATTAGGCTACTGACTTCGAATGTAATGATTTATACAATTCAATAGTTAGAATCATTGTTGAATCCCAAGATGTATACGAGGTCTATAGTACTTCACAATATGTTCAAACTCACATAATCCTAGTCAAATGAAAACCTAAATGCATTTCATAGTTATTACTTTGTAGGATGCAACAAAACCAACCATAACTCTACATGATCCATTATAAAAGCAACATTTTGAACACATCATGTTGGGGATATAACTATTGAGTGTAAACCGCCCAGGAGGGGCCGGGTTACGCCCATGATGATTTACGAGAATTGAAGCCCATGAAGATATAGAAGATGGCGACTTATGAAGGAGACTTAACAAGAAGGCCCAAGGCCCAAAGGCGAGTTAGGGCCCATAGATGTAAACCGCCGTAGGTATATGACTTGTATTGTAAGATAGGAAAGAGTAGATACCGAGCCAGACATGTTATGAGCCGACCGGGATTCTGTGAACCGCGGCGGCAACCTGTGTATATAAAGGGACGACCCGGCGGCGGTTTAAGGACGAGAAACAACAGATCGAGAACCAGGTCAAGTGTATTCACTCCCTGGCCATTGAAACCCTAGCAATACCACCTCCAACTAGATTAGGCCTTTACCTTCACTGCAAGGGGCTGAACCAGTATAACTCCCTGTGTCCTTTGTCCCGTTTAACCCCTATAAGATAACTTCGATGCGATGGCTCCACGACTAAGTCCTCACACTAGGACATCTGCCGTGACAAACCCACGACAGTTGGTGCCCACCGTGGGGCTATCGCAGGATGGTTTCAAGTTCTTAGAGGGCAGCTTCGAAGGTATCAAGGGATACGCCATGGGCCGGATGACCAAGAGTTGTCGCGGCAAGCTCTACATCGACGACACAGGCTGGGTCCCCGAGGCCAGCTCAATTGAGTATGGGTACCGGGTCCCCTTTGGCGGAATTCACATTTTCATCGGCAAGATCGGCGAGCCGGGCCTTGAGCCGTACATCTGCACCGACATCATCGAGACGGCTCAGCGTGCAAGACCCGCCCGGGTTCAGCCCTCTATGAATCGTGCCATCATGGGATTCATCCATGGAGCGGAATCGGAGAATAAATCAGTATCTGGTGATGAGACGGTCGTCTACTCTGACGGCGAGTCATCCACCGGTGAGATCGAGTCGTTGTATCAACTGCAAGATGGCCGACTTGGGGGCTATTTCGATGGCGACAGTATTTTGGACCCCTTTGAACCGCCGAACAGGGTGGAGATCTTTATGGCCGGTACGCAGCCAGTGCAGAACTCATCAACTGCGGCAGAGATGATTTCTGGGTCCACAGCGGCCACGGCTGCCGGGGCAGGAGGCCCTGTGCGCCCGCCGGCTCAGGTCTTAACTGACTTGCTGGATAAGCTGACATCATTGTTAACAACGGTGGTTAACCCGGCAGATCAGGATCATCATAATGCGGCGGTTGCAAAATTGTGGGATGAAATAGCATAAGCCAAGGAGGAGCTGAGCAGGGAAAACACTAAGATGGCCGAGGAGCGGGCTTCTTTGGATGCTTAGGCACATCGGATTCAGCCAGAGTCTTTCTAGCTCATGCTGGATCAGAACGCTTTAAACAAAGTCATGAGGAGGAGGCATCAGACTCGCCTGCCTTTGGTTTACGAGGCGAGGAATCTCTTTAACACACCTGGAGCAGGGACTAGTAACCAACTAGTTATAAACCGGGTTGAGACGCCTGGGATGGGAGCACTAGCTTAGCCGCGCATGACGGACCTGCCTCATTAGAACAACATTCCACCGCGGCACGTTCCGACGCCACCGGGTCATTATTCTAACCCCTTGGATAACATAATTGTTGCAGCATCATGACTGGCGGCTCTCCCAGTTGTGGGCGAGTCTCCAGCGGCAGTTGAAATGCGGAGGGCTAGGGAGCTTCTTCAGACAGCGCTGGTTTAGTAGCAGGCTTATTCTTATAGTCATGAAAGGATTCATTCAACCCCTCGCCCAAGCCAGAGTTATAGCAGACATATCGAGGAACCAGCCGTGTCAAGCAGCGGGCGAAATCGTAACCCGCCCCGTGGACATAACCCGGCAGGTGGTTGGGTTAATGCCTAGAACGTAGTGGATCAAGGAAGAGCACGTCGAGAGGCTGAGCTGGCGGCTCGTCAACCTTCCCCGGTTCATCCGACAACTTCGGTGGAGATAGGTGTAACTTTCAGGACTTTGGGTGTGCCATGTTTGGTGCCGGCTCTGCGTAACGTATGCTTACCCAAGGATTTCAAGGGTCCCCGTAAGGTACCCAACTACACTGCCGACTTGCCCCTTGAGACTTGGGTTGAGAGTTATGAGATGGCAATGGAACTACTGGGTGTTGACGATGCTGTATGTGCCAAATACTTCACCATGATATTGGAAGGGACAACTCGTACTTGGTTGAAAGGGTTACTAGCCAACTCTATTGGGTCATGGGCCAAGTTAAAATCCCGGTTTATCTAGAATTTTAAAGATACGTGCAAGTAGCCCATCTCAATTGTGGATTTAGCCTCCTGTGTCCAAGAAGAAGGTGAGTCGACAACCCATTGGGTGCGACGGATCTCGGCAATCCTGCACTCGTCGGATCGCATCAATGTCTATTCGGCAGTCTTAATGTTGAAGAACAATTGTCGTTTCACGCCCCTAAAGCAGAAATTAGGGCGGCCCAAACACCACTGCAATGACATGGGAATGCTCATGGCGGCTCTGGTTATGTATGCTGACTCTGATGGTACCAAGGACCCCGAGTCTGACGATGAAAAGCCGGGAAAGGGAAAGAAGAGCAGCAGCACCAGAGGGCAGCAGCATAGCCCGGAGGGCCATGGAAACAACGATAAGCACAAAGCTGACAATAGTTTGGACTTTGTGGCTAACACCAATACGCAGAATAATGGTCAGCGTCGCAAGGGTAAGCTGCCCCCATGGGTTGGAGGATCATGCGTCAATCTTGAGCAGCTGCTAAATCAGCCCTGCCCAAGGCATGGTACACTAGAAAGACCATCTGGCCACCTCTGGAAGGATTGCTTCATTATGAAGGAGTATAAAAATTCCAATCTGTTTCAAGACAGTCATGGACCGGGCGGTGGCTCAGGGTCTGGCTCTCACGGACCGGGTTACGGTGGTGGCGGTTCTAGCACTGGATTCCAAGGTAATCAAGGCAGTCAAGGCAACCAGGGTGGCTACCATCAACAGTCGGGTCAAGGGAATCAACAACAGCAATCTGGGTATCAAAGTAACCCAAAGCAGTTGAATAATGGGCAGTACCACGTCTTCACCACAAGTTTGTGCAAACGGGATCAGAAGCTTCATAAGAGGCACTACAAAAAAAAGACACATCCGTGACATTTTGGGCCGAACGATTTTTTTTCCTGTCATACATATGACACTTCTATGATGATAATTGTGACAAAACCCGGTATCATCATAGATGTGGTGGGCTCCTACTTCTATGGCAAAAAATCATGACAGAAAATGGGCTTTTCGTCCTGGGCGGGCCGGAGACGCAACTGCATGACATTCTTTGGGCCGTCCATGACGGAAAAAACCGTGGTAGAAGCGAGGGGGAGGAAAATTTTGGGGAGTTCCCGGTTACGGTGGGAGGTCGGGGGCCGAGCGATGCGTGTTTCTCTTGTACACGTACGCGCGTGTGTGCGAGGCGTTGGCTCTAACTGAACCGAGCAAGGCGTTGGGCTCTAACTGAACCCGAGCGATTGCACTGCAGGCTACGCGTTACTGAACCCGAGCGATCGATCGATGGCTGTTAACTGAACTCGATCGAGCGATTCCTTTGCTACTGCTGCTAACTGAAGCCGATCGATGCTGCCTCT
>NC_041384.1:226813083-226834664 GCF_002162155.2 Triticum dicoccoides | reverse complement strand
GGTTGGATGAACAGTAGTTCTCTGTGGGGGTGGATGAACAGGACCCCATGGTGTTGCCTCTGGATGATCAGGACCCCGATCGATCGAGCCGGTTGGGGCTGGATGAACAGGACCCCGTGGAGGGCTGGATGAATAGGACCACCCCGTGGAGGGCAGGATGAACAGAAGATGGTGGAGGGCAGGATGAACAGTAGCCCATGGAGGGGTGGTTGAACAGGAGCCCGTGGAGAGGGCTGGTTGAACAGTAGCTGATGCAGTAGCGCGCGGTGGAGGATGGATGAACAGGAGCCCGTGGATGAACAGTCGTAGGTGGAGGCTGGAGGAGGTCGACGGTGGATGAACAGTAGCTCGTGGAGGCTGGTGAGGGTCGACAGTGGAGATGAATAGTATCCCGTGGAGTCCTGTTTTGCGGTACGCCACACCCCTCCTGATGAACAGGACCCTTGTTTCGACCGTAGCGCTCCAACACAAGTCCGTTTCGTCCGTTTTGCGGTACGCCACACCCCTCCCAATCAACAGGACCCTCGTTTCGACTGTAGGAGGTCCGTTTCCTCCGTTTTGCGGTACGCCAGACCCCTCCCGATCAACAGGACCCCGTTCCGAATGTAGGAGGTCCGTTTCCTCCGTTGTGCGGTACGCCAGGCCTCGTTTCCATCGCCTGTTCCATCCAAGCCCTCCCGAGGTACACGACCATGCATTCCGTTCCGACCCACCCGGTTGGCTCCCACGCGTTCTGTTTCCTCCCCATGAACACGACGCATTCTGTTGCCTCCCCATGAACACGACGACGATGTTGTTTCTCCGTTCTGACCCAGCCATGTCAACGAGCCCTCGCCGTACGTATGCGCGAGTAGGTGTTCAAGACCCTGCCCGTATGTACACATACGTGGCCGTATTTTCTTTCTTGCACCCTGGGCGCCTCTATTACGACACGTGCGTGCCTCTACATCCACCGGTATATATGTACGTACACGTTCGCGACTAGAATGAGCAACGCTACGTATGCTTCGACCAGGTGGGTCCCAACTGTCAGGCACTTCCTTGCGTGCGAAGATGTAGCTGGTGGGTCCCAGCAGTCAGGGGGCGAAATACGGTGGCCCGTCCGGTGGGTCCCCACTGTCAGGTGGAGGAATAATTATTTTGCACGTAATAAGGAGGCACTTCCTTGCTGCGGCTGTGGACCCAGTTGTCAGCCTCTCCACGTATAGTCCACGTCCGATGGAAGCCTTTCCTTGACCACGTTGACCACGCCGTGCCGAGAGCACCAAGGCGGTGGACGATGGCAAGGCCTAGGAAGGGGACGACGCGGAGCCGGGGAAGACGCGGCAGTGGATGCCCACGCGTAGAGGAGTACGAGGGCACTGGTTCGCTGCGGTGTGAGGCTGTCGTCGCCACAGAGTAATAGGGGGTGTGGGTGAGTAGAGGGATGGCCTGGCCAGCAGTGGGAGTAGTAGGGTGCGGTGAGGCCTCCGCCGCATCGCAGCCGGCCACGGGAGGCAGGAGCACGAGGCACGACCGGCGCTGGTTTGGGCGGCTGGAGTAAGAAGACCAGAGGTTGAAGAAGGACTACGGCCGTTGGATGGACATCGTACGGTCACTGGAGCTAGAATCGTGCATATTGACTAAGTTGACAAAGCCCTCCATCCCCGTCAACTTAGTAGGCCCACAAGTCAGCCTGCCACTATACTAGGTCCCACCTAACAGGGGGAGTATTCATTTTTTTGTGCGTAATAAGGAGGCACTTCCTTGCGTGCGAAGATATAGCTAGTGGGTCCGAGGTGTCAGCGGCGGTAATGTTTTTTCGCGAAATATAGAGGCCCTTTCAGTGGTTCCCTGACATCAGGTGGAGGAATCATTATTTTGCACGTAATAAGGAGGCATTTCCTTGCGTGCGGCCATGGACCCAGCTGTCGGCCTCTCCACGTACAGTCCACTTCAGATGCATGTCAGCCGTTGACCACATTGACCAGGCCGCGCTGAGAGCACCAGGGCGGTGGACAACGGCGAGGCCTAGGAAGGGAACGACACGGAGGCAGGGAAGACTCGGCAGTTGTTTCCCACGCGGAGGGGAGTACGACTGCACGAGGGTTTACTGGTTCGTCTGCCGTCGCCGGAGAATAACAGCAGTTGTGGGTGAGTAGAGGGATGGCTAGGCCAGCGATGGGAGTACAGTGGGGTGGTGAGGCCTACGCGGCAGCACAGCCGGCCGCGGGGAGGAGGGAGCAGGCAGTCCCGTCGGCGCTTGTTTTAGCGGCTGGAGCAGGAAGAGCAGAGATTGAAGAAGCACGACAGCCGTTGGATGGACATCCAACAGTCACTGCTTGTGCGTCGACCTTTTTTTTAGGAAAGCCTCAAATCTGTGGAAAACAGCATACATCCCATCTGCCATTATTTCTAATAATTTTCAGCCCATTTGCTAATTCTTATGGTTTTTTTGGAGCCCATATTCTTTTTGTTAGCATTACAGCCCAAATTGTGGCCACGGTTAAAAAATTATACGAAATTTTGCATATTTCGGTGCGGTCCGAACTGTTTTTAATCCCGAAATTTCGACTCACATTCAAACTAATTTCAAAAATAAATGTATATCAATATAAAATCCAACAAATTCTCCACGCATAAAAATTAATGTAATTTAAAATCTTGAAATGAAAAAAAAGATATTTTAAACTAATTGCGGGTTTGATGTGTTTTAAAAATGTACAACCCATTTCTCATTACTGATGGGCCATTTTCTCAGCCACCCGAATGAAAGCTCTCCTCGTCTTGAAAGATTTGTAGCCCAACAGGCCTGACAAAGCGACTTCCTTGGCAAATCACAAAAAAACTGGGTTGTGGCCATGGACCCAACTGTCAGCCTCTCCACGTACTGTACTCTTATGATGGAAGTCATTCCTTGACCACGTTGACCATGCCGCGCAGAGAGAACCATGGCGGTGGACGATGGCGAGGCCTAGGAAGGGGACGACGCAGAGCCGGGGAAGACGCGGCAGTGGAAGCCCGCGCAGAGAGGAGTACGAGGGTTCACTGGTTCGGCTGCAGTGTGAGGCTGCCATTGCCGCAGGGCCTGGCCAGCGGTGGGAATAGTAGGGGGCGGTGAGGCCTCCGCGGCAGCACAGCCGACCACGGGAGGCAGGAGCATGCGGCACGACCGACGCTGCTTTGTGCGGCTGGAGCAAGAAGACCAGAGGTTGAAGAAGCACTACGGCCGTTGGATGGACATCGTACGGTCACTGGAGCTAGAATCGTTCATATTGACTAAGTTGACAAAGCCCTCCGTCCCCGTCAACTTTGTTGGCCCACAAGTCATCCTCCCACTATGGTGGGTCCCAGCTAGCAGGGGGGTATTCATTTTTTTGTGCGTAATAAGGAGGCACTTCCTTGCGTGCGAAGATATAGCTGGTGGGTCTGACATGTCAGCGGGGGGAACGTTTTTTCGCGAAATACAGGGGCCCTTCCGGTGGGTCCCAGCTGTCAGGTGGAGGAATCATTATTTTGCGCGTACAGTCCACGGCTGATGGATGTTGTTCGTTGACCACATTGACCACGCCGCGCCGAGAGCACCAGGGCGGTGGACGACGGCGAGGCCTAGGAAGGGGACGACGCGGAGCCGGGGAAGACGCGGCAGTGGATGCCCACGCATAGAGGAGTATGAGGGCACTGGTTCGCTGCGGTGTGAGGCTGTCGTTGCCACAGAGTAACAGGGGGTGTGGGTGAGTAGAGGGATGGCTTGGCCAGCGGTGGGAGTAGTAGCGTGCGGTGAGGCCTCCGCCGCATCGCAGCCGGCCACGGGAGGCAGGAGCACGAGGCACGACCGGTGCTGGTTTGGGTGGCTGGAGCAAGAAGACCAGAGGTTGAAGAAGGACAACGGCCGTTGGCTGGACATCATACGGTCACTGGAGCTAGAATCGTGCATATTGACTAAGTTGACAAAGCCCTCCGTCCCCGTCAACTTAGTAGGCCCAGAATTCAGCCTGCCACTATACCGGGTCCCAACTAATAGGGGGAGTATTCATTTTTTTGTGCGTAATAAGGAGGCACTTCCTTGTGTGTGAAGATATAGCTGGTGGGTCCGAGCTGTCAGCGGCGGTAACGTTTTTCTCGCGAAATACAGAGGCCCTTTCGGTGGGTCCCTGATGTCAGGTGGACGAATCATTATTTTGCGCGTAATAAGGAGGCATTTCCTTGCGTGCGGCCGTGGACCCAGCTGTCGGCCTCTCCACGTATAGGCCACTTCAGATGTATGTCGGTCGTTGACCATGTTGACCAGGCCGTGCCGAGAGCACTAGGGCGATGGACGACGGCGAGGCCTAGGAAGGGAACGACACGGAGGCAGGGAAGGCTTGGCAGTTGTTTCCCACGCGGAGGGGAGTACGACTGTACGAGGGTTTATTGGTTCATCTGCCATCGCTAGAGAATAACAACAGGTGTGGGTGAGTAGAGGGATGGCTAGGCCAGCGATGGGTGTACAGTGGGGCGGTGAGGCCTGTGCGGCAGCACAGCCGACCGCGGGGAGGAGGGAGCAGGCAGTCCCGCTGGCGCTTGTTTGAGCGGCTGGAGCAGGAAGAGCAGAGATTGAAGAAGAACGACAGCCGTTGGATGGACATCCAACAGTCACTGCTTGTGCGTCAACCTTTTTTAGGAAAGCCTCAAATCTGTGGAAAACAGCATACAACCCATCTGCCATTATTTCTAATAATTTTCGGCCCATTTGTCAATTCTTAAGGTTTTTTTGGAGCCCATATTCTTTTTGTTAGCATGACAGCCCAAATTGTGCCACGGTTAAAAAATTATACGAAATTTTGCATATTTCGGTGCGGTCCGAACTGTTTTTAATCCCGAAATTTCGACTCACATTCAAACTGATTTTAAAAATAAATGTATATCAATATAAAATCCAACAAATTCTCCACGCATAAAAATTAATGTAATTTAAAATCTTGAAACGAGAAAAAAGATATTTGAAACTAATTGCCGGTTTGATGTGTTTTTAAAATGTACAGCCCATTTCTCATTACTGATGTGCCATTTTCTCGGCCAGCCGAATGAAAGCTCTCCTCGTCTTGAAAGATTTGTAGCCCAACAGGCCTAACAAAGCGACTTACTTGGCAAATCACAAAAAACTGGGCTGTGGCCGTGGACCCAGCTGTCAGCCTCTCCACGTACAGTACTCTTCCGATGGAAGTCGTTCCTTGACCACGTTGACCATGCTGCGCGGAGAGCACCACGGCGGTGGACGACGGCGAGGCCTAGGATGGTCACGACGCGGAGCCGGGGAAGACGCGGCAGTGGAAGCCCGCGCGGAGAGGAGTACGAGGGTTCACTGGTTTGGCTGCGGTGTGAGGCTGCCGTCGCCGCAGGGCCTGGCCAGCGGTGGGAATAGTAGGGGGCGGTGAGGCCTCCGCGGCAGCACAGCCGGCCACGGTAGGCAGGAGCATGCGGCACGACCGGTGTTGGGTTTCGTAGTAATTTCAAAAAAATTTCCTACGCGCACACATGATCATGTGATGCATAGCAACGAGAGGAGAGTGTTGTCTACGTACCCAACGCAGACCGACTGCGGAAGCAATGACACGACATAGAGGAAGTAGTCGTACGTCTTCACGATCCAACCGATCAAGCACCGAAACTACGGCACCTCCGAGTTCGAGCACACGTTCAGCTCGATGACGATCCCCGGACTCCGATCCAGCAAAGTGTCGGGGAAGAGTTTCGTCAGCACGACGGCGTGGTGACGATCTTGATGAACTACAGCAGCAGGGCTTCGCCTAAACTCCGCTACAGTATTATCGAGGAATATGGTGGCAGGGGGCACCGCACACGGCTAAGGAATCAATCACGTGGATCAACTTGTGTCAACTTGTGTGTTTAGAGGTGCCCCTGCCTCCGTATATAAAGGAGGAGAGGAGGGGAGGCTGGCCGGCCAAAGAGGGAGGCGCAAGAGAGTCCTACTCCCTCTGGGAGTAGGATTCCTCCCCCCAATCCTAGTCCAACTAGGATTCCTCGGAGGGGAAGGGAGAGAGGGGGGCCGGCCACCTTCTCCTAGTCCTAATAGGACTAGGGGAGGGGAAAGAGGCGCAGCCACCTTGGGCTGCCCCTTTCTCCTTTCCACTAAGGCCCATGATGGCCCATATGGCTCCCGGGGGGTTCCGGTAACCTCCCGGTAACCCGGTAAAATCCCGATTTCACCCGGAACACTTCCGATGTCCAAACATAGGCTTCCAATATATCAATCTTTACGTCTCGACCATTTCGAGACTCCTCGTCATGTCCGTGATCGCATCCGGGACTCCGAACAACCTTCGGTACATCAAAATGCATAAACTCATAATATAACTGTCATCGTAACCTTAAGCGTGCGGACCCTACGGGTTCGAGAACAATGTAGACATGACCGAGACATGTCTCTGGTCAATAACCAATAGCGGGACCTGGATGCCCATATTGGCTCCTACATATTCTACGAAGATCTTTATCGGTCAGACCGCATAACAACATACGTTGTTCCCTTTGTCATCGGTATGTTACTTGCCCGAGATTCGATCGTCGGTATCCAATATCTAGTTCAATCTCGTTAACGGCAAGTCTCTTTACTCGTTCCGTAATACATCATCTCACAACTAACATATTAGTTGTAATGCTTGCAAGGCTTATGTGATGTGTATTACCGAGAGGGCCCAGAGATACCTCTCCGACAATCGGAGTGACAAATCCTAATCTCGAAATACGCCAACCCAACATCGACCATTGGAGACACCTGTAGTACTCCTTTATAATCACCCATTTACGTTGTGACGTTTGGTAGTACCCAAAGTGTTCCTCCGGTAAACGGGAGTTGCATAATCTCATAGTCGTAGGAACATGTATAAGTCATGAAGAAAGCAATAGCAACATACTAAACGATGAGGTGCTAAGCTAATGGAATGGGTCATGTCAATCAGATCATTCTACTAATGATGTGACCTCGTTAATCAAATAACAACTCATTGTTCATGGTTAGGAAACATAACCATCTTTGATTAACGAGCTAGTCAAGTAGAGGCATACTAGTGACACTCTGTTTGTCTATGTATTCACACATGTATTATGTTTCCGGAAAATACAATTCTAGCATGAATAATAAACATTTATCATGATTATAAGGAAATAAATAATAACTTTATTATTGCCTCTAGGGCATATTTCCTTCAGTCTCCCACTTGCACTAGAGTCAATAATCTAGATTACACTGTAATGAATCTAACACCCATGGAGCTTTGGTGCTGATCATGTTTTGCTCGTGGAAGAGGCTTAGTCAACGGGTCTGCAATATTCAGATCCGTATGTATCTTGTAAATCTCTATGTCTCCCACCTGGACTAGATCCCGGATGGAGTTGAAGCGTCTCTTGATGTGTTTGGTCCTTTTGTGAAATCTGGATTCCTTTGCCAAGGCAATTGCACCAGTATTGTCACAAAAGATTTTCATTGGACCCGATGCACTAGGTATGACACCTAGATCGGATATGAACTCCTTCATCCAGACTCCTTCATTTGCTGCTTCCGAAGCAGCTATGTATTCCGCTTCACATGTAGATCCCGCTACGACGCTTTGTTTAGAACTGCACCAACTGACAGCTCCACCGTTTAATGTAAACACGTATCCGGTTTGCGATTTAGAATCGTCCGGATCAGTGTCAAAGCTTGCATCAACGTAACCTTTTACGATGAGCTCTTTTTCACTTCCATATACGAGAAACATATCCTTAGTCCTTTTCAGGTATTTCAGGATGTTCTTGACCGCTGTCCAGTGATCCATTCCTGGATTACTTTGGTACCTCCCTGCTAAACTTATAGCAAGGCACACATCAGGTCTGGTACACAGCATTGCATACATGATAGAGCCTATGGCTGATGCATAGGGAACATCTTTCATATTCTCTCTATCTTCTGCAGTGGTCGGGCATTGAGTCTTACTCAATTTCACACCTTGTAACACAGGCAAGAACCCTTTCTTTGCTTGATCCATTTTGAATTTCTTCAAAATTTTGTCAAGGTATGTGCTTTGTGAAAGTCCAATTAACCGTCTTGATCTGTCTCTATAGATCTTAATGCCTAATATGTAAGCAGCTTCACCGAGGTCTTTCATTGAAAAACTTTTATTCAAGTATCCCTTTATGCTATCCAGAAATTCTATATCATTTCCAATCAGTAATATGTCATCCACATATAATATCAGAAATGCTACAGAGCTCCCACTCACTTTCTTGTAAATACAGGCTTCTCCAAAAGTCTGTATAAAACCAAATGCTTTGATCACACTATCAAAACGTTTATTCCAACTCCGAGAGGCTTACACCAGTCCATAAATGGATCGCTGGAGCTTGCACACTTTGTTAGCTCCCTTTGGATCGACAAAACCTTCTGGTTGCATCATATACAACTCTTCTTCCAGGAATCCATTCAGGAATGCAGTTTTGACATCCATTTGCCAAATTTCATAATCATAAAATGCGGCAATTGCTAACATGATTCGGACGGACTTAAGCATCGCTACGGGTGAGAAGGTCTCATCGTAGTCAATTCCTTGAACTTGCCGAAAAACTTTTTGCGACAAGTCGAGCTTTGTAGACAGTAACATTACCATCAGCGTCAGTCTTCTTCTTAAAGATCCATTTATTCTCAATCGCTTGCCGATCATCGGGCAAGTCAACCAAAGTCCATACTTTGTTCTCATACATGGATCCCATCTCAGATTTCATGGCTTCTAGCCACTTTGCGGAATCTGGGCTCACCATCGCTTCTTCATAGTTCGTAGGTTCATCATGATCTAGTAGCATGACCTCCAGAACAGGATTACCGTACCACTCTGGTGCGGATCTTACTCTGGTTGATCTACGAAGTTCAGTAGTATCTTGATCTGAAGTTTCATGATCATTATCATTGGCTTCCTCACTAACTGGTGTAGGTGTCACTGAAACAGTTTTCTGTGATGAACTACTTTCCAGTAAGGGAGCAGGTACAGTTACCTTGTCAAGTTCTACTTTCCTCCCACTCACTTCTTTCGAGAGAAAATGATCCATTCTTAGCAACAAATGTTTTGCCTTCGGATCTGTGATAGAAGGTGTACCCAACAGTTTCCTTTGGGTATCCTATGAATACACATTTCTCCGATTTGGGTTCGAGCTTATCAGGTTGAAGCTTTTTCACATAAGCATCGCAGCCCCAAACTTTAAGAAACGACAACTTTGGTTTCTTGCCAAACCATAGTTCATAAGGCGTCGTCTCAACGGATTTTGATGGTGCCCTTTTTAACGTGAATGCGGCCGTCTCTAAAGCATATCCCCAAAATGATAGCGGTAAATCTGTAAGAGACATCATAATCGCACCATATCTAGTAAAGTACGATTACAACGTTCGGACACACCATTACGCTGTGGTGTTCCGGGGGGCGTGAGTTGCGAAACTATTCCACAGTTTTTCAAATGTACACCAAACTCGTAACTCAAATATTCTCCTCCACGATCAGATCGTAGAAACTTTATTTTCTTGTTACGATGATTTTCAACTTCACTCTGAAATTCTTTGAACTTTTCAAATGTTTCAGACTTATGCTTCATTAAGTAGATATATCCATATCTGCTCAAATCATCTGTGAAGGTGAGAAAATAACGATATCCGCCACGAGCCTCAATATTCATCGGACCACATACATCGGTATGTATGATTTCCAACAAATCTGTTGCTCTCTCCATAGTACCGGAGAACGGTGTTTTAGTCATCTTGCCCATGAGGCACGGTTCGCAAGTACCAAGTGATTCATAATCAAGTGGTTCCAAAAGTCCATTGGTATGGAGTTTCTTCATGCGTTTTACACCGATATGACCTAAACGACAGTGCCACAAATAAGTTGCACTTTTATTATCAACTCTGTATCTTTTGGTTTCAACATTATGAATATGTGTATTACTACTATCGAGATTTAGTAAGAATAGACCACTCTTCAAGGGTGCATGACCATAAAAGATATTACTCATATAAATAGAACAACCATTATTCTCTGATTTAAATGAATAACCGTCTCGCATTAAACAAGATCCAGATATAATGTTCATGCTCAACGCTGGCACCAAATAACAATTATTTAGGTCTAATATTAATCCCGAAGGTAGATGTAGAGGTAGCGTGCCGACCGCGATCACATCGACTTTGGAACCGTTTCCCACGCGCATCGTCACCTCGTCCTTTGCCAGTGCCCGCTTATTCTGTAGTCCCTGTTTCGAGTTGCAAATATTAGCAACAGAACCAGTATCAAATACCCAGGTGCTACTGCGAGCATTGGTAAGGTACACATCAATAACATGTATATCACATATACCTTTGTTCACCTTGCCATCCTTCTCATCCGCCAAATACTTGGGGCAGTTCCGCTTCCAGTGACCAGTCTGCTTGCAGTAGAAGCACTCAGTTTCAGGCTTAGGTCTAGACTTGGGTTTCTTCTCTTGAGCAGCAATTTGCTTGCCGTTCTTTTTGAAGTTCCCCTTTTTCTTCCCTTTGCCCTTTTTCTTGAAACTAGTGGTCTTGTTAACCATCAACACTTGATGCTCCTTCTTGATTTCTACCTCCGCAACTTTTAGCATTGCGAAGAGCTCGGGAATAGTCTTGTTCATCCCTTGCATATTATAGTTCATCACGAAGCTCTTGTAGCTTGGTGGCAGTGATTGGAGAATTCTGTCAATGACGCAATCATCTGGAAGATTAACTCCCAATTGAATCAAGTGATTATTATACCCAGACATTTTGAGTATATGCTCACTGACAGAACTGTTCTCTTCCATCTTGCAGCTATAGAACTTATTGGAGACTTCATATCTCTCAATCCGGGCATTTGCTTGAAATATTAACTTCAACTCCTGGAACATCTCATATGCTCCATGACGTTCAAAACGTCGTTGAAGTCCCGATTCTAAGCCGTAAAGCATGGCACACTGAACTATCGAGTAGTCATCAGCTTTGCTCTGCCAGACGTTCATAACATCTGGCGTTGCTCCAGCAGCAGGCCTGGCACCTAGCGGTGCTTCCAGGACGTAATTCTTCTGTGCAGCAATGAGGATAATCCTCAAGTTATGGACCCAGTCCGTGTAATTGCTACCATCATCTTTCAACTTTGCTTTCTCAAGGAACGCATTAAAATTTAACGGAACAACAGCACGAGCCATCTATCTACAATCAACATAAACAAGCAAGAT
The DNA here is from genome assembly GCF_002162155.2 of Triticum dicoccoides. Lineage (NCBI taxonomy): Eukaryota > Viridiplantae > Streptophyta > Magnoliopsida > Poales > Poaceae > Triticum > Triticum dicoccoides. The sequence continues at coordinate 226,823,438 of NC_041384.1, read as the reverse complement.
ACTATCAGGGACTAAGTTCATGATAAATTTTAAGTTCAATTAATCATATTATTAAAGAACTCCCACTTAGATAGACATCCCTCTAATCCTCTAAGTGATCACGTGATCCAAATCAACTAAACCATGTCCGATCATCACGTGAGATGGAGTAGTTTCATCGGTGAACATCATTATGTTGATCATATCTACTATATGATTCACGCTCGACCTTTCGGTCTCCGTGTTCCGAGGCCATATCTGCATATGCTAGGCTTGTCAAGTTTAACCTGAGTATTCTGCGTGCGCAACTGTTTTGCACCCGTTGTATTTGAACGTAGAGCCTATCACACCCGATCATCACGTGGTGTCTCAGCACGAAGAACTTTTGCAACGGTGCATACTCAGGGAGAACACTTCTTGATAATTTAGTGAGAGATCATCTTATAATGCTACCGTCAATCAAAGCAAGATAAGATGCATAAAAAGATAAACATCACATGCAATCAATATAAGTGATATGATATGGCCATCATTATCTTGTGCTTGTGATCTCCATCTCTGAAGCACCGTCATGATCACCATCGTCACCGGCGCGACACCTTGATCTCCATCGTAGCATCGTTGTCGTCTCGCCAATCTTATGCTTCCACGACTATCACTACCGTTTAGTAATAAAGTAAAGCATTACATCGCGATTGCATTGCATACAATAAAGCGACAACCATATGGCTCCTGCCAGTTGCCGATAACTTGGTTACAAAACATGATCATCTCATACAATAAAATTCAGCATCATGCCTTGACCATATCACATCACAACATGCCCTGCAAAAACCAGTTAGACGTCCTCTACTTTGTTGTTGCATGTTTTACGTGGCTGCTACGGGCTTAAGTAAGAACCAATCTCACCTACGCATCAAAACCACAACGATAGTTTGTCAAATAGACTCCGTTTTAACCTTCGCAAGGACCGGGCGTAGCCATACTTGGTTCAACTAAAGTTGGAGAGGCAGTCGCCCGCAAGCCATCTCTGTGCAAAGCACGTCGAGGGAACCGGTCTCGCGTAAGCGTACGCGTAAGGTTGGTCTGGGTCGTCTCGTCCAACAATACCGCCGAACCAAAATATGACATGCTGGTAGGCAGTATGACTTGTATCGTCCACAACTCACTTGTGTTCTACTCGTGCATATAACATCAACATCATTAACCTAGGCTCGGATGCCACTGTTGGGTTTCGTAGTAATTTCAAAATTTTCCTACGCGCACACAGGATCATGTGATGCATAGCAACGAGAGGAGAGTGTTGTCTACGTACCCAACGCAGACCGACTGCGGAAGCAATGACACGACGTAGAGGAAGTAGTCGTACGTCTTCACGATCCAACCGATCAAGCACCGAAACTACGGCACCTCCGAGTTCGAGCACACGTTCAGCTCGATGACGATCCCCGGACCCCGATCCAGCAAAGTGTCGGGGAAGAGTTTCGTCAGCACGACGGCGTGGTGACGATCTTGATGAACTACAGCAGCAGGGCTTCGCCTAAACTCCGCTACAGTATTATCGAGGAATATGGTGGCAGGGGGCACCGCACACGGCTAAGGAATTGATCACGTGGATCAACTTGTGTCAACTTGTGTGTTTAGAGGTGCCCCTGCCTCCGTATATAAAGGAGGAGAGGAGGGGAGGCTGGCCGGCCAAAGAGGGAGGCGCAGGAGAGTCCTACTCCCTCTGCGAGTAGGATTCCTCCCCCCAATCCTAGTCCAACTAGGATTCCTCGGAGGGGAAGGGAGAGAGGGGGGCCGGCCACCTTCTCCTAGTCCTAATAGGACTAGGGGAGGGGAAAGAGGCGCAGCCACCTTGGGCTGCCCCTTTCTCCTTTCCACTAAGGCCCATGATGGCCCATATGGCTCCCGGGGGGTTCCGGTAACCTCCCGGTAACCCGGTAAAATCCCGATTTCACCCGGAACACTTCCGATGTCCAAACATAGGCTTCCAATATATCAATCTTTACGTCTCGACCATTTCGAGACTCCTCGTCATGTCCGTGATCGCATCCGGGACTCCGAACAACCTTCGGTACATCAAAATGCATAAACTCATAATATAACTGTCATCGTAACCTTAAGCGTGCGGACCCTACGGGTTCGAGAACAATGTAGACATGACCGAGACATGTCTCTGGTCAATAACCAATAGCGGGACCTGGATGCCCATATTGGCTCCTACATATTCTACGAAGATCTTTATCGGTCAGACCGCATAACAACATACGTTGTTCCCTTTGTCATCGGTATGTTACTTGCCCGAGATTCGATCGTCGGTATCCAATATCTAGTTCAATCTCGTTAACGGCAAGTCTCTTTACTCGTTCCGTAATACATCATCTCACAACTAACATATTAGTTGTAATGCTTGCAAGGCTTATGTGATGTGTATTACCGAGAGGGCCCAGAGATACCTCTCCGACAATCGGAGTGACAAATCCTAATCTCGAAATACGCCAACCCAACATCGACCATTGGAGACACCTGTAGTACTCCTTTATAATCACCCAGTTACGTTGTGACGTTTGGTAGTACCCAAAGTGTTCCTCCGGTAAACGGGAGTTGCATAATCTCATAGTCGTAGGAACATGTATAAGTCATGAAGAAAGCAATAGCAACATACTAAACGATCAGGTGCTAAGCTAATGGAATGGGTCATGTCAATCAGATCATTCTACTAATGATGTGACCTCGTTAATCAAATAACAACTCATTGTTCATGGTTAGGAAACATAACCATCTTTGATTAACGAGCTAGTCAAGTAGAGGCATACTAGTGACACTCTGTTTGTCTATGTATTCACACATGTATTATGTTTCCGGAAAATACAATTCTAGCATGAATAATAAACATTTATCATGATTATAAGGAAATAAATAATAACTTTATTATTGCCTCTAGGGCATATTTCCTTCAACCGGCGCTGCTTTGGGCGGCTGGAGCAAGAAGACCAGAGGTTGAAGAAGCACTACGGCCGTTGGATGGACATCATATGGTCACTGGAGCTAGAATCGTTCATATTGACTAAGTTAACAAAGCCCTCCGTCCCCATCAACTTTGTTGGCCCACAAGTCATCCTCCCACTATGGTGGGTCCCAACTAGCAGGGGGGTATTCATTCTTTTGTGCGTAATAAGGAGGCACTTCCTTGCGTGCGAAGATATAGCTGGTGGGTCCGACATGTCAGCGGGGGGAACGTTTTTTTCACGAAATACAGAGGCCCTTCCGGTGGGTCCCAGCTATCAGGTGGAGGAATCATTATTTTGCGCGTACAATCCACGACCGATGGATGTTGTTCGTTGACCAAGTTGACCAGGCCGCGCCGAGAGCACCATGGTGGTGGATGATGGTGAGGCCTAGGAAGGGAATGACACGGAGCCGGGGAAGACTCTGCAATGGTTGCCCACGCGATGGGAAGAACAAGGGTTTACTGGTCCGGCTGTCGTCACCGGAAAATAACAGGAGGTGTGGGTGAGTAGAGGAATGGCCTGGCCAGCAATGAAGTAGGGTGGGGCGGTGCGGCCTGTGCGGCAGCACAGCCGGCCACGGGTGGCAGGAGCAGGCAGTCCCACCGGAGCTGGTTTGGGCGGGTGGAGCAAGAAGATCAGATATTGAAGAAGCAGAACGGCCGTTGGATTAACAACCAACGGTCACTGCTGCTAGAATCGTTTGTGGACTAAGTTGACAAAGCCAAAGTACACGTCAACCTAGTAGACCCACAAGTCAGCCTCCAAATATGTCCCAAACAGCATACAGCCTGAAATTTCTAGCCAGATTCAAATTAATTTTAAATCTAAATATACCTTAATTTAAATTCAATGAAATTTTACCCGCACAAAAACAATGAAATTTAAAATATCAAAATCTGAAAGAAAACAGTATTTTGGAACTAATTGTCTGTTTGCTGTATTTTTTCATTTTACAGCCCATTTATTATTACTTATAGCTCATTTCTTATTACTTATAGCCCATTTTCTAGGAAAAATGCATCCCTCCTCATCTTGAAAGATTTTCGGCCCAGCAGGGCGTAGAAAAGCAAGTAGGCCTACGTTGGTTATTCTGCAAAAAACAAAATAGCTGGCTAGCAATTTTCAGAAAGAAAAAAAACAAACTGGGCTGGCCATGTGCTAAACATATGAAATAAAAGCCTGGGCTAGACGGGCCACGGGTCCCGCACAACCCAGTTGATACCCTTCTCCGTCCCGAAAAAACAAAATTACTACGCGCGCTGCTGGGTCCCTACTGTCATCCTCACCATGTACAGTCATCTCCTTATTCCTCTCGGTTGTTGACCATGTTGACAACATCGGAGGGCGGCGCCGCGGCGAGTGAACCAAGGGGGAGGACGATGGTGAGGCCTCGGACGGGAACAAACAGGAGCCGGGGCAGATCACAGCCAACCGTGGGAGGCGGGAGCAGGCGGTCCCGCTGGCGCTGGTTTGGCTTTGGCGGCTCGAGGAAGAAGAGACTTAAGAAACGGGACATACGTTGAATGTCAATCCAACGGTCAACGTTGGCACAATCATTTTGTTGACTAAGCGGACACCGAGTAGCATACTTTTTTATATATAGGAAGAAAACTGCGAGGAAAATAAGTTCATCTGCCGTCCTCCTCACAGGGAATGTTCGCCACATAAGTGATTAGCACCCTTGGTTTTCAACCGAGAGGTCTTGGGTTCGAGTCCCAGGAACTCTCAATTTTGTCCTCCTTCCTTCCTCGCAAAAAAGGGAAAGAAAATCAAAGACTTGGGAAGGCGTACAGAACAAGCTAGTGTACCAGTAATGAGACGTTGACGAGTTTTAGAAAAAAGAAAGACGTGCTCCTATAGCTGGTTCGAATCCAAACCTAGACTATGACTATATATGGTGCTATGCTACTCTGCAAGTAAGGAAACTGACATACCCAACGTTCGCTTCTCCTCTTCTCTACTTACTCTTCCTAGCATCAGAAGCTCTGGCCGCAGCAACCATGTCCGCTGGCTGCTCGTCCACCTGCTCTTCAGCAGGCAACAACCAGATATGCGCCAAGTCGCAACCCGTACCATCGCCTATGGGTCTCATCACACCCTCGCCGGCACGCGCACCGCAACCGATTGCTCATCGCAACCCGCTGCTGTTGGTGTGGTGCCACTGCTGCAAATCACGCAGAGTCATCCATCGCGTCTCAACCACAATCCGCAACCCTAGCCGAGTCTTCTACAAATGCCCGAATCATGGGGTAGTAATATGTTTAAGTGTTGTTCTGGTGCTTTCAGTTGCTGATTTTTTTAATAGTTTGGTTGATGATCTACAAATTTGATTCGTGCAGAAAAGGGAAGATTTGTGTGATTTGTATTTTTGGGAAGTTGCTGATGTGGGGGAATGCAACTACGCTGATCATTTGGTTAGCCGAGTAATCCCAATACCAGCAGGTTGGGGTGTTGGACAAGTAACTGAAGGAACGGCAGAAGAGGAAGATGCAGAGCAGAAGCTTAAAGATGCAATTCCTCTGATCATGGCCAAGCAACAGCTGATGAACGGCCTTGACAGCAATGAGGAGATGAAAGAGCTGGTGAAGATAATGGGCAAAATCGATGTGCTCTGTAGGATGATTGTCTCTTTATTTGCAGTGTATGTAGCACTCGTGATGTATTCAGTGGCAACGGCATGAGCACTTTGCTGAAACTAGTAATGAATGAAACTTGTGTAGCAGGCTGGGCGTAGTGTTGTGAACATCTAATGATTTCTATTAACGGAAATCAGGGGGTATCCCCTTTTGCTCATATAAATAAATAGCAGAGGCCCTGTCGGGTCAGCTTTGTTCTCATTCGAAGACGTCGAGCAAATTGCAGTCCAACAACAAACTATGTCATCAAATTCAAGTTTCACAGCCAAATATGAGTACAACTAAACAAAATGTCATCATGTTTTAGTTGTCATACAATCACCAAACACAAATCAGCATACATAACAAGTGATGTTCTCACAGCAAAATACTAAACAACATGTTCATCAGGTTTCAGTTGTCATAGCAAACACAATTTCACATAGTAGATAAAAAACGTCTTCTTACAGGCAAATACGACAAAAGCAATGTAATCATCATCTGCAGCAGCAGCGTCAACATCTTCGCCATGTGTATCAGTCTGAATCGTAATTCCCCATGGTGTCATCTTCTTCTTCGTCCTCAACGTCCTCGAATGTTGGCTTCTTCTTGATCAACTCTTGTATGTCCACAACATGATAGGCAATCTTTTCGCCGGTGTCATTTACGTGATGGTTCTCAAAGATATTAGGAACATCTGTGTTATCTTGTACATCAGGAGCAGTGTAAGCATCATCTTGTTGTGTAACTTCATTAAACGAATTCCTCTGCTCAAACCTTTGCAATACTCTCCAGTCATCGCTACGTGCAAATGTGTCTTCCAAGAAAAATATCTGTGTTGCTTGATTTGCCAAAATAAAAGGCTCGTTGGTCTGGTACACCGCCTTGACATTGATGGATTTGAAATAATCATCAGCTTTGGGTTTTGCGATCCTGGAAAACAGGTTATACCAACGACAGCACAACAGAACCACACACCGATGATCCTCGAAACTAGAGATATACTGCAACTGAATTATGTCTGTTATGTTAGCATACATTTTGGTTGTCTCTTTGTCATACGTATCCGTGCTCATGATGGCACTGTTTTGTGTCTTCCTGCCTTCGTCTCGTGCAAGGGTGTTGTAGCGCACATCTCCAACAACGCAAGATTCATAATGTCTTACCCGAGTATCAGGACCCACTGCTAGTGAGTAAAGGGCATCATCAACTGCATGCCCATCCTCCTGCATCTTCTTAACCTATGGTTAGAAAATAGACAAGCTGATCATCTTATGTACTCAATATATTAAAAAAACTGACAGTGCACTTCAAAAGCTTACAAGGTTCTTGAACCATTTCGCAAATCCTGCCATAACCAGTTTGTCAATGTTTCTTGGATTTTGCGGCAGTAACTCCTCTTTGTAGATGCTGCACAACATAGTGATCACGTCAAACATCTAAATATATAAGAATGTGCTACAAGTTTAGTAGATTACGATGTATAAGCTGCAGTACTACACTTACTTGATATAAGGTAGTATCTCAGGACAATTATTCAACACATACCAAACCATTTTGTCCAAATCTTTAGGTTTGTCCTCTTGTTGACTCTTCCCTGTAACTTGAACAGAATAATCGAAAACATTGAGCCCGGGATTGTCTTCACCCACTTCTTTGCTAAGCTGATCAGCTATTTCAATGTATTTTGAGCAGAATGTCAATGCTTCTGTAGCAATGTAGGCCTCTACAATGGAACCCTCGGGTCTAGCTCTGTTCCTAACATAGCCCTTGAAAGGGCCTAGCTGCCTTTCAATAGGGTACATCTAGCCATACTGTACTGGACCTCTAAGTAGTGCCTCATCAGGTAGATGAAGAGCCAAATGCACCATCACATCAAAGAAGGCTGGAGGATATATCTTCTCAAGGTCGCATAGGATAGTTGGTATCTTGTCTCTAAGACGCTCCAAAGCATCTATCATGATATTCCTACTGCAGAGTTCCCTGAAGAATTGTCCCAACTCTGCAACTACTCTGTATAAGTCAGGGCGGCCCAATCCTCTAAGGATAACAGGTAAAACCCTTTGAAGTAGGACGTGGCAGTCATGAGTTTTCAACCCTTGTACCTTGTTTCCATCTGCACTGACTCTCCTTTCAGGGTTGGAAGCAAATCCATGTGGGAATCTCACAGATGACAGGACGTCGCAGAATTCTTTTCTTTTTACCTTCTCCAAGACATACACAGCTGGTGCCATATCCCGTGGTTTACCTTCATCTTGCACCTGCAAATCCTTTCTAATACCCAGGTGTGTCAGATTAATCCAAGATTTTAAGGTATCTTTCGTCTTGCCTTCAATATTAAGAAGTGTGCCGATAATGCTGTCACATATATTTTTCTTGATGTGCATCACATCAAGATTATGCCTTAGATCCAAATCTTTCCAATACTCCAAGTCCCACAAAGTGGACCTGCGGGTAAACAATAATCTGTCTTCTACCCTGCCACGCTTCCTTTTCCCGCTACCATTACCAGGATGGTTTCCTGGTGTAATATGCCTGACCTTCTCTAATTCCACTTGCAACTCATCGGCGGTGAGCCTCTTTGGCGCATCACTATTTTCATGCTTTGCATTGAACACATGTCTTCGGTATTTTCTAGGATGCGGCTTGTCCTTGGCAAGGAAACAGTGGTGTCCAATGTAACCGATCTTGCTAAGTATTGCGTATGACAGCGGATTCCTGTCACAGCGAACACATGCATTGTAACCATGTGTCGTTCGCCCTGACATAGTGCCCAAAGCCAGATAATCATGGATGCACCAAATTATAACAGCACGCAGAAAGAAATCAGCTGGTGGGATGCTATATAGGTCTCGAGTGAGAACACCCTTCCATAGCTGTTGAACTTCCTCCACAAGAGGCTCCATGAACAAATCAAAATCCTTTCCAGGACTTTTTGGACCTAGGATGAGCAAGGCCATCATGTAGTTTGATTCTTTGGTGCAGACATTTGGAGGCATGTTGTAAGGGATAACAAGCACTGGCCACATGCTATATGTGGCGCTCTGGTGGCCAAATGGGTTAAATCCATCTGAAGCTAAGCCAAGTCTAATGTTTCTCGGGTCAGCAGCAAACTCTTTGTGTTTATCATTGAAGCTTTTCCACCCACTACCATGAGATGGATGGCTCATTACATTCTGATCTCTGTACTCCTGGTTCCTAGAATGCCACAGTACATCCTCTCTTGTTTATGCATCATGAAACAACCTCTGCAATCTTGGTGTGGTTTGCATTTCGGGCATTCACTTAAGTTTGCATAATCCTTCCGAAACAGAACACAATTATTCTTACAAACATGGATCATATCATATCCAATTCCAACTGCACGAAGGAAATTCTTCATTTTACTGTAGGTGTGTGGCAGCTCGGACGCATCTGGGAAAGATTCGCGGAAAGCAGCCAACATCGCATCGAATGATTTGTTGGTCATCCGCTCAAATGTCTTCACCTGAAGAAAGGTGACCATAGCTGAGAATACTGACAGCTTATTTCCTGGGGTGACAGCAACGTTGCACATCGTTTTTCTTCTGCAGGTGAAACTTCACGGAATGCACGAGCATTTCGTAGCATTGTTTCAATGTTGGTCAAACTCACTGGCTCTGCCACCACCTCCTCCTCCTCCTCTTCCACCTGAGCATCAGGCAGATCAAGATGGTGATCTGCTGCTTCCACGTAGTCAATAACATTGAGTTCACAACTTCACCATGATGAACCCACCTAGTATATGTGACCGACATCCCATACAAGTGTAGATGATTTTGCACAGTTGACTAGGGTCTTGTAACTAAATTCATACAACTACTACACGGGCAAAGCACATCTGATTTTGGACCACCATACTCAGCTCTGATAAAGTTCATGAAGTTTTCAACCCCCTCGACATATGCAGCGGAGAATCTTCGAGCAGAAGTTATCCAAGTCCTGTCCATCTGTTAGACATACAAATTAGTTCTTCTACTAGATATTACAGGAAAAACATATATGCTTTTTTATGAAGTCCAGAAAAAAAATACCTAGGTCGATGTCTAAAGCTATGGCAAGATATTTGGACGAGCAGATCTAAGTAACGAAATACATGTAAAGCTAATTCAGCAAACAGATTTGAGTGCCAAATTATGGTAGGCTGTTTCAGCAGTCAATGAGGCCGAGCACATAGCCATCGAACTATCGAAGGCCATCGCAGCAACAAAGATCGAGTATAAAATGGTGTAGAGCTATTTCAGATAACAGATTGGCTACTAGACCATGGCAATCTATGTCACAATAAATATATGGCAGGATATTTTAGCAACTAATCGGCCTTGGCATGCCATCTCAGCTAAGTAGATTGAGTGCAGAACAGGGCAAGGAAGCTTCTTAAGCAGAGCATATTGACAGTAAACTACTTCGACAAACAGTGAGATTAACAGCGTCTATCAGCTAACATTCAGCGCTACACCGACATGAACGGGGCCTCAGTCTAGAATGTGCGTACCGTGGGAGAAGCTGACTGCCGTGCGTCTCCACACGAACATCGCCAGCGGTGGCGGCGCTGACTGCCGTGCGCCTCCACAAGAACGTAACCAGAGGTGGCGGCACGGCTAGAGGACGACAGTCTACGAGAGCGTACTATGGGGGCGAGAGGATCGCCGAACCGCGGCGCCGACGTATCGGCACGGCGGGGAGGGCGGCTTTGGCGGAGCGATGGAGTGGAGGGGGATAGGGGGGA
>NC_041384.1:226804130-226812553 GCF_002162155.2 Triticum dicoccoides | reverse complement strand
GCGGTGGGCGGGGGGAGTTTGGCGCATGGTTGTTTTCTCCAAGTGCAGTCCCATGTGTCAGTGAAGAGGCAGGCCGAAGCGCGTTCCGTTTGCGTGAGCCGTGTGCAGGACCGAACGTGTGTGGGGTGCAATGCGACCGCGACAGGAGTGCTGTGAGTGTACCGCATTTTTCCTTTTAAACTAGGTGCTTCGCCCCCTCAAAAAAATTTGTTGCTTTGCGCGATCCATCGATACTACTACTAGTAATCCGGTAATCCCGACTAAAACAACGCGGTCGGGTCTTTTCCCGCACGATATGCTGGGAGGTTGGCTTAGTTGGGTTTTTAGGACGAGTAATGCTACACCTACGTAATCCTAGTTACGTAATTAACGTAATGTGAAACGTGTGAGCTGTTGATTGTAGATTGGGCGGAGGGAGGGGCCCACCACCATGAAAATCAGGGGAGGAGAGAGAGAAGCAATTTACCTTAACCCTTTCATAGGTTCCCGTAGATGTAGAAAGATGTGTCCGATCCTGCAATATTGGCCGTCCGATCTATATCTAACGGATAGGAAGGAAACTATGACAATTTACCCTCCCTCCTCTCCACATTTGCAGATAAGGCTTTCCCTCATTCATCCTTTTCTCCCACAAGATCTTGATCTTCCGTGCAACGCATGGGCATCTTGCTAGTACTTCTACAATATGTATATTATTGTGGAAGTTCATATACACCGGCCGAGATTAGTGCGAACACGACAGATTTTCATTACATTTTGAACTTTTATAGGACAAAAAATAAATAAAAGAAACCCGACCCTAAACCTATTCTATGGCGGCGACCGATGTCCTCCATCTGTCATCTCCATGTACGGGGGCGGGGTTCAAGACCCGTGAAGTGAAGGTGCGGTCTCCGACGAGGAAAAGTAGAACACGGGAGACGAACCGGCCAGTTGGCACACCATGCCTTGCCGCCTCCCATGCCCTACTCATCCTCGGAGGAGTCGCCGACCTCAGCGGTGCCGGACGTTGGACGGTGGCAAGTAGGACGCGTGGCTGACGGTGCACCCATCGTCGGTCGCCAGCATGGCCACCGCTTATGCGGCGACTTGAGCGAGGGCGGCGACCTCGAGCTCCATCCCCGAAGACAAGCTCTCCCGCAGAGCGTTCGCGCTTGCGGTCATGGCGGCTGTGGTTCCAGGTAGGAGGACGATGCGCTATGGTGTGGAGGTTAGCTGGGCGTTGCCGCTTTAAGTAGCGCATTCCAGTGAGGCCAAGCGTCCGGGTGCGTCATTAAGTCGCCGGAGTTGGTTCCACGGGCACCGAGCCTCTTAATGATGACATAGGAACGGACGTCATGAATGCGGGCAGCTGGCGCCGGCTGGGAACGCACCACGCGACGGCGTGAGGGACGAGGGTTTTGGTGTGCCAGGGTAGTCAGCTATGGTCGTGGAAATGTTGGAGATGTCGTTTGCTCACATGCTATCCCCGCATGTCATTTGAAAAGCAAGACGACCCGACATGGTCTCAGGTCCAGAGGATGCAGTTGGCCATGCTACACCACTCCGCGGACGCGTCGCGACGCCCCGTGCATCCTCGATGAGCCGGGTGTTGGGGTGTGTTTGGATTATGGCCAAAGTGCACCTTGCCAAAATTTTGGTCATGACCAAAAGATTGGTCTTTGTTTGGATGGTTGCCATTTTTTTGGCATGCCAATGAACTCTAGCCAGCTCTAGTTCATTTTTCTTGCCAATGTCGGCCAAATCATGGGCAACCAATACCTCAACCAAAATTTTGGTCATGACCCAAAGATTCGTCTTTGTTTGGATGGTTGCCATTTCTTTGGCATGCCAATGAACTCTAGCCAACTCAAGTTCATTTTTCTTGCCAATGTCGGCCAAATCATGGGCAACCAATACCTCAACCAAAATTTTGGCTACCCAATGCTTTGATGGGGCAACCTTGGGCACAAACCAAACATACCGTTGGTCGTGCCACAGCACTAACGCCACCCTCGGCAAACTGAAACCGACTGTGTCTAGCGATGATATGAGCGTGTCGCTCACCGCGGTCGCTGTGTCCAGAGGCGGTGCTGGAGCTGCGCCCCGTTGTTGGCCCCAACGACCCACATGAACGGTTGTCGGTGGCAAGGAGGTCGTGGGCCAGCTCCTCCATTGGACTAGTCTGCGCTACGTCGTCCCGATGGGTGTGCCCCACATGTCTGTTTCCCTGTTTTCCCAGCCATATTCGAGCGTCAGTGCTCCGTGTTGCGCATTAGGCCTTTCACTATGTAGGCCAAGCGAGACAACTTATTGTTTATTTGAGCCTTTCAAGTATAATCATGTGGCGTTTGCTTATTTCTCATTCCTCTCCAACCCTCTTCTCCATCGATCATGTCGCCCTCCAGTCGAGTCCATCCTCCCGCATGCCTCATTTGAACATTCCCCCGAGTTTCATTCGCATGTACCCACCCTAGTCCTCTTTCAATAGATCTCCGGACCCCGAGATGAAATCGAGAGGGAACGAGTGGGGGCACGTGATACCTAAGGTGGATTCAAAATTTGAACCGGTGATCATAGCATCCGCAAATCATATATAAAGGGTATTCAATGTTTGTTTCATTTTTGAACGTACAATATACTCCCTCCTATCCTTTCTAGTTTACATATAAGTTTTATGTGTAGTCAAAGTATATCTACTTTGATCAAAAGGGTATCAACATTCAACAACGCCCAATCAATATTGTTAGATTCGTACATACTCCTAGATTTGTACTCGAGATGGTTTCCAATTTGACTATTGACAAGATTAATAGTACATGAGATGTATAATGTGAAAATTATATCATTGGAAACTCCTTTCACATATGAATTTGACCGTATGCTTTGTGTAAGTTGCATGTCGTATATTATTACTCTAACATTTGGTCATAGTCAGCCCCGAAAAACGCATTAGACCCTGTATGCTTTGTGTAAGTTGCATGTCATATATTATTACTCTAACATTTGTGTAAGTTGCATGTCATATATTATTAGTCTAACATTTGGTCAAAGTAGTATAGTGGAAGTGGATCCTTTGACGTAGGTATCCTTGCCTTACCCTCCCTTTCGGTCACTTACTGGTGGACCCCATGCTTGCTAGGCCCCGCATGTCAGTTACTCAATGGGTTCGGCCACGTCAGGGGATCCTCATCCGTAGTATACTCCCTCTGTTTTATTTACTCCGCATAAAACGGAGGGAGTGGTGGTATAATAAATGACGCGGGCGGGGGAGGGGGAGGGACGTCGGTTTGCTCTCAACCGCGGTCCCACAAGCGAGCGAAAACGCAAGACGAAGCGCGTTCCATTCGGTGAGCGGCATGGAGGGTCCAGCATGCCGGGCTGCAACGCGAACGCGACAAGAGCGATGTATAGTCAAAACCGATTGACCGGTCGTCACTGGAACCACTATTCACACCAGAACCTTTGCTGCTCGGCCTACGCCAGCCACTGCCCTAAAACCACACCAAATCTCTAGCCCAGTCCCCCACCTTTGATCCCCTAGCCCGCGTCAAGCGTCCCCTAGTTCGCCGAAAAGCCATGGTGCATCGCAAGATCACTTACTACAAGATGCTAATGCCGGAGCGCCGCACAGAAATCGTGGCGGCGGTTGGCGCCACAGACCTCCGTTCCCATGCTCGCTTTGCGGCAGGCCAATCCCCGAGTTCTCTGGAGCCAAGCTACGAGGAGGAGGAAGCCGATCCAATGTTCATGGCAGAGGTCGCGGCGCAGAAGACCCCCGATGGGTATGAGACGATGGACGTCGACTTCGTGCCGGCGTCCGAGTCCCCCATGGTGCAGGCGGACCAGCGGTTCAACATGGCGATACTAAAGGAGGACCGGGAGGCAAAGGCTCAACTCGACGCGGAGCGCGCGCATGCCGCTGCCATCGAGGCTCTCCTGCAGGCGGAACCGTTTGTCGTGGATGTGAACCGGGCGGCGGAGGCTCAACTTGAGGCGGAGCGCGCGGATGCCGCTGCCATCGAGGCCCTCCTGCAGGCGGAACCGGACGTCCTGGACTTGAACCGGGCGGCATAGGCTCGACTTGACGCAGAGCGCGCGGATGCCGCTCTCATTGACGCCCTCCTGCAGGCGGAACCGGACGTCCTGGACTTGAACCGGGTGGCGGAGGCTCGACTCGACGCGGAGCGCGCGGATGCCGCTGCCATCGAGGCCCTCCTGCAGGCGGAACCGGACGTCCTCGACATGAACCGGGTTGTGCTCTTGTCCATGCAGAGTGCCCGCACGCTCTGCTTGAACAAGTAGCTGGAGGCCGAGGACAACCACGGTGCGGAGACACACGTTGGCAGCGATGGCTGGTTCGCGCCGGCAGCCAAAGACGACGAGGTTGTCTCTTTCCGTGAGCAGTGATAGTTTTTCTTTATGTTGTTGTTTTTATGGATCTTTTGCTATGTAAAAACATATATTTGTTATGCAAGTCCCCTGACTTGGGTCAGTCTACCATTTCAGGCGGTTGGATGAATATCCTACGTCTCCTAACCCTTCTTTCCTTCTTCCTCACCTCTTCTTCTTCCCCAATAGACCACCGCACGGGCCGTACGGATGCTCCCCAACATGCGGTTGGATAAACATACTCTATGAACGAAAATTATGTGTCAGCGATAGGATGGCTGAGTTTGGTGTGTTCACATGCGTCAGCACGTGTCATTGAGGGTGTGTTCCCTTGGTTGGGTTTGCGGCGTGCAGGAGCGACCGTGAGGGTGCGGTGCGACCGCGGCGTGCAGGAGCGACCGTGTGAGGGTGCGGTGCGACCGCGGCGTGCAGGAGCGATCGTGTGAGGGTGCGGTGCGACCGCGATAGCCGTGCGCAAGTGTACCTCCTTCTCATTTTGAAAACTTTAGGCAAGCTTGGAAAAAATGTGTGGCGAAGTTTGGCAATACAAGGCCTAGACCCAAACAGGATAAGTACGTATGTACTAGGAGTACTAGTGTTAAAAAAGAAAGGCTGGGTTTTCCTTCGCGGGATTTAATCGATACAAATCCTCGTTTCACGTGTCAATTAATGCGTATTTTTTTCTCCAAAGACCAAAGAGCTAACCATCTCACTCCTCATCGCTTGATTAATGCAGCGCCATGCAAACCAACCTTCTCACTTCCGCATGCATGCAGGGGATATTAATGTCCTTGGTTGCTAACCCCATCAATTTTGCCTCGATTAGTGTTAGTGGCCCTTTGCAAATTGTAATTTTGATATACTGGCCTTGTGTACAAAAAAATGGAGGTAGTAACTATACTGGCCTTCCCCATTGCGGTGACGTCGATGATTTTTTTGGTGGTTTGGCGAAGTGCGTTCGACGGAGAACACCATTGAGGGAGACCACGGTAAGTCGTTCGCAAGTGCCGCCTGCAAGCCGAGACAACCGCCTTATTTGCATCCAGGAAGTCCTTTACTAGTACTACTATAACTAATGCAGTGAGATGGCTTCTCGAAGAAGACGATGGAGAAGCGGAGTCAGCGAAGAGTGAAATGATGGTTGCTTCGTCCGTGCTTTTGTGATTTGACGCCTCACTGCTTTGTGATTTGTGATAGAAGGGACAGGGGAGTAGACTCTATGCTCTATACTGTACTACATGCGTCCAAGCATGGGAGAAAGAGGAGAGATGTTGCATTTTTCTATTCCTTCAATCAATCAATCAGGGAGCTTCAGTTCCATCCTTTTGGCTTTGGCAACACCGTCCACAATGGTTCCCACGATGCCAAAAGCTATTTTCACATTGGGCTACACATTGTGGATGCCCTTAACCGCACCACTTGGTTTTGCTCCTATGTGCTATCAATACAAATCTCAATTATATTGATCTTAAAAATTATAGAATCGAGATTAGTAAAAAGGAGGTGACTTTGCCGCGCGGATGGCAGGGGAGGTTTCTTATTTGAGCAATGCTACATCCATGTAATGGTTTACATAAAGTTACAAACTGATGTGATGTGGGACTATTTGATTGCATTAAAGGAGAGGATTAGGCCCACCCCACCTGAAAATCATGGGGGCATATATAGATTAGATGGAAAGTATACGTAGCAGCTACGTAGCCCTTTGTAAGTCTAGGATTAGGCCTCTTATTTTCGGAGGACGTCGTCCTGGCGGTTTGCTAACATGCGGTCCCACGTGTCAGTGCTTTACCAAGCCGATCCGCGTCTCACATGAGGCAGAACAACGGCAGAAGCAACACGTGGTTAAGTTGAAGAAGATGAGGGAGAAGCGGATTCATCAACGAGTGAAATGATGGTTGCTTCGTCCCTCCAACTTAACTACGGGAAAGGTGCGGCTTTGTGATTTGACGCTTCATTGCTCATTACTACGTCGGCGCCATGACTGGGGTGCTTCACCCCGGCTGCTCTGCACTGTATTCCGGTATGGCACGTGGACCCGGTAGCTTGATGTCCCACATGTAGGCAAAAGGGACTAGAAGATTTATGAAAGGGAGCGCTCCACTCTTACGACGGAGGAGTAGACGACACGACGACCCAGTGAACTGTCTCTTGTACTGTATAGTACTATAGTTTTGCTGTTTCGCACGATCCATCGATACAAACCCGATTAAACAGGAAAGGGCGGGATTTTTCCCGCGCGGTAGATGATACTGGCCATACATTTCAAAGGACATTTTAATGTATGCAAACTGAATAATTATAAGTAACAATATGATATCTAGTAAAACTAAAAACACATATGATTTATTGTGTTGGAGTGTAGTAGTAGTGCTGTATTGCATAGTTGTTAGATGTAACATGCGAGAGCGTGTAGAGATGTAGTTTTGGAGGCCCTATAGAGAGAAAAGCGTAATACGGTCACCGAACTTCAGAATAAGCTGATTACGGTCACTATATACGTTTTGTGGTGATTATACGGTCACTTGCTCACAGCTCAGCATCGGATTGCACTCTGTTGACCGACCAAATAGTCTGCGTGGCGCCATGTTGACTAGTTAAATTGACCACGTTCTTTGTGGGTCCCACCTGTCAGTTCGCATAGGCAAAAGGTCAGATAAACACAAATTTATGCAGGCGCGACAAGGCTCCAACCCGTGCGCAGGAATCACCTGGTTGTGTATGTGTCTGTCAGGTCCTGATGTGTGCGCATGCATGTGTAGGTTGAGCACTTGAGCGTGAGAGTGTGTGTTCGTCGTGTGGTGTAATGGTGTGTGCATGCATGCGTGCGTGTGTGTGTGTGAGTGTTGCGTGCGTGCGTGGCTGCGTGTGTACACGTGAGTGTTGCGTGCGTGCATGGGTGCATGTGTTTGTGTGAGTGTTGCGTGGATGCAGTTCGTGTGCATGCGTGGGTGTGTGTATAATCACCACACCAGCTCCTGTGTGTTAAAACAGACGGCTCAGCATACCAATACAAGGCCACCTTGTCCGTTGTGCCCGCGGTCATGACTTCGAACCACCGTCCAAATATTTTTTTGTCGTTTGTTTTCATTCTTACTAGCAAGATGCCCGTGCGTTGCATGTAACATCAAGATGCATTTCTATGACTTGTTTATCTTGTGAGAGAAAAGGATGAACGAGGGAAGGCCTTATTTGCAAATGTGGAGAGGTGTGTGGGCACCTTTTTGCAAAATTGCCATAGTTTCTTTCCTATCCGTCAGATATAAATCGGACGGCCTATATTGCAGGATGGCAGGCACACCATCATCACCGACTCTGTTTTTATAAGAGTGTATTTTATGTATTTTATAAGAGTGTAGATGTAGAGTAGATACAAGTCGACAGGTGGGCACGATGGTAGTGAGATAATGTGATGCAACACTAGAGGTGCCACGTGGAGCGTTTAACTGGTCAACTAGTCATGTCATGAGCAAATACAGAGTTGTACGGTGAGACCGTGACTGCATAATAACCACTAAACGTAAATGGTGACCGTAATGAGTGGATTCTAAAGTCCAATGTACGTATCGTGCTTTCGCTTCAAATACAATGATCGTCATTGCATATATCGCGAGAGAAAGATGAAACATGCGTGAATTTTCTGGGGGCTTACTTTTAGAGGACCTGGAGATAGTTTTGTGTGCATACGTGAAAGGGGCGTACAGGGGGGGTATGCGATGGAGAGAGAGGTGCTCTTCATTTCTCTTTATTATGACTAACTTTGTATATAGTATAAAAATATACAAATTCATAGTGCGGAATAAATATCATTGTGGGCACCATGCAATGCAAATTAGCGTTCGTACTCCTCCATATAACTTTGTAATGTTGTATATATGTAGAAACTCTAAAATAATTTTTTGGCCACACTTTATTCAAAAGGAATGTTGTATGCGAAATAAACATGAAGAGAGGGCTTTTTAGATCAATGGGGTACGTGATGTAACATGTGTGAATGTGTAGTTGATGCATTTGGCGGGGCCTAGAGAGGTATGTGTGTGTATTACGTATTC
>NC_041384.1:226748043-226804102 GCF_002162155.2 Triticum dicoccoides | reverse complement strand
GGATAGCACGAGAAATGAGAGTGGTCTAGAGAAAGAGAGACGAATATGACATCACGACAAGAGATTCCATTCCCTTGAGTGTGTATATGCAAGGGGGGAGGGAATAGAGGCACCAGGAGAAATTTTCTGTGTGTGTGGTGTTTGTGTTGGTATGTGTGGGTGTGAGAAGATAATGAGACGTGGGGGCAGAGGGTGTGTCACCGCATGAGGTCCGGTGGGTCGAGCTGAGGCCCTTCGTTCTGTTCCGTCCTGTGCCACATTGGTCGGCCCGTGATGCATTTAGGAAGACCCATGGATGACTAGTCGTACAAGACAAAGATAGCAGAATTGTGAAGGACTCTGTGTCCACTGACAAAGCCGGCTAGGATTTGTAACCCTAGGTTCTCGGACTAAGGTAACCCCTTTATCTCTGATATTACTATTCATCCAACCTAACTTTAAGGGGCATCCTACAGAATGCCCTGCTAGAATCATACTCGTCAATTAGGAAGAGAGGTGTGAGACATTGCGTGAGAGATAGGCGTAAAGATAATGTGCGTACATGAGACACATAGGCAGGTCCATGTATATAGAAAGGGTCGATGAGGATTGTGCGTGTGTATGTTTGCGAGAGGAAGAGTGCTTGTGATAAAGGTTAGTGAAAACAGTTGTAAATGGTTACGAGAGGATGGGAGGGTTATATCTAGAGCATGTGTGCGAGAAAGACACCTCGGGAGAGAGTGTGTGAGCATGTGTGAGAGACCACCGATGGAGAGTGAAACTACACGTAAAAGACTACTCTACACATTGATTAAAGATATAAATTGTATCCAAATATTAGGATGGGATCATGATATTTGCAATTCGTGTAAGGAGCGGTCATTGATCCATCAAACATGTAGATTCTATCAAATTTGAGCATGTCTATGTTATTATTCGACACAATTGATCCACATAGTTAGTATTTTGAACTCCAGACAATGCATCACTTTAGCAATCGAATATAAACGTGAGTATAGTTCATGTTGTGTGTGTAAAGCACATTATACATACGAAAGTTACACAATGGACATTATAAATAGCTACTACCTATGAACTAGCATACATTTGAACTCAACTTAAGGTGGTTTAAAAAATCGAATTCAACATGAAGTCCATTCAATTATTTGAATTTGATATCATGGCATTTGTAAACCATACCTAAATTATGGGGGCACCAATCTTTGCTCTGATTTTGTACATAATAGCATATGTAGTCGTGTACAAAATAGATTCAAATTTAGCTCCTCCATTCCAAAATAATCGTAGTTATAGGATTTTCAAGTGTCAAAATTTCAAAAAGAAGCGAATAATTTAACGAGGATTTCAAACATACAAGGTCAAATATAACGTTGTATTTTTAGGTCTATCCTCATAGTTCAAGAGTACTCTAAACGTGAATGCTTGTGTTTCAAAATTTCGAATGAAGCGCCAAAAGAGCCTCTACTCGCCCGAAACCGCGTGAGACCAATGTTTGGTAGTACAAGGAAATTACTTTTCTAATAACTCCGACCCGTGAAACCTACCGGCCCGACGTCCAAAGGTCTAAACCGGGGTAGGTTTGTAGCTTCATCTAGACGCCACACAACCGCATCCGAAAAACATTCATACACAATGGCTGCCTAAGCACACATGCGCGTGGCCCAAATCGCTCCCGCCCACTATTTGGGACACCTGGGATTACCATCCTACCCCCGACCCGCAGTAGGTACGAAATTTAAGAGGGGGGAAAAGTTTGTACTTTCCCCAAATTTCAAACAAGCATATCCCATTTCTGTTCAAAAAAGCCAAAAACAAGCGCGTCCCAGACCGAAACATGGTCCCCCCCACCCGTCCGATTCCCCATTCGCACTCCGTGGGCGCCAAAACTACCTCTCCACCAGCCGCGAAACCCCGGCGTCCTCCGTCCGCCACCCCATCCCACCCATCAACCGCCGCCCTCCTCCATCACGCCGGAGCCGATACCCCGACATCGTCGTCCACCGCAACCTCAACCGCAACGCCCTCCACGGCTAGTAGTTGAAGGCGAGGCTGAGCCGTCCGTACCCGAGCCAGTTCAACCACGCCGTCCTGCGCCTCACCGCTGCCGCTCCAACTTCGCCACCCTCCACTGCACCGGAGTTGTTCCTGCTATGCCGTCCTTCGCCGCCTCGGATCTGCTTCCCCTCCGCTGACATACGGCCACGGCAACACAGTCAACAATTTGGCCATGGGTTCATCCAAGCCTGCACCCTCCAGAACATCGATTTCCCCGGTAAAAAGAAGAAAATCGGCGCGACTTGTGGAGGTGACCACACTGGCAACCGAAAAAGGTACTCCTCTTCCCTTATTCGTGCAAATCTTACGTCTCTGCTTGCACGGTATTCATCCCACAGAAGACACTAGTTGACCGCTTCTTCTTAATACTAGATGTTCCTAGTAACTCGCGATGCACAAGGTTTCTCCTCATATACTATTTCACCTTAGCTAAAGGTCCGTCGCCCCCCTGAATTTCAATTTCTGGCCACTTGATTCCCAATTAACGGAAGCATTCCCCGGCGTAACGGGCTCTAGTACGCATATTACGCCGGGGAAGCAGCGCCTTGGTGTTTATCTTAGGGGCGTGTGTGGCCTAGAGCTACTGGGGCCCGATCTAGAGGTCGGTCGGGATTAAAGGGATGGCCTGGGGGCGCTGCCAAGCACGGCGGTGGTGTGAGGTCGATGGGAGGGCGGGGCGGCGGAGGCAGGGGTCTGGGCCGGTGGTCGCTGGCGGTTCGAGAAAGATCGTCAATAGTGACTGGCGGGAGGTAGACGAAGGCCATCTGCCCGTTCCTTATAGATCGGACGGTTCATTAAAAACATCAACTGACCTGTTTATTTTCAGTCGACTGTTATCTTAGATATGACCACATGTGGTGGTGTGCTGGAGGAGTACCTGCATTTCCTATGCTCATATATTACAAAATCATACAGAGTAGGATCTAATTTTGTTTGCCATGCATTGTTGTAGAGCTATCATATGTCTCCTGTCATTTATTTTTCAGCCACCTGCTATCTGCTACTTTTACAGTGCACTAGTTCTGCACACACACTTCACCCTTACTCTCATTGTTGTGTTTTTATGCAAGGGTATTTCAGACTCTGCTGCCATGAGAGAAGCCAAAAAGAAAAGAGAGAAGTCACCCCAGTTTGGTGTGCGGCTAGGCAAGACACGTTTCAACGCTTCAAAGGGTGTAGTGTCAGCAAATGGAGATGGGGAACGTAGCTTTGGAGTTGATGACCTTGCTCGCAATGAACCACCATCCCAGGTGCTTGCTTTAACTTCGCGGTGTCATATGTGGTTGCATGTTCCATATGGTGTCTAGCTTGTATTCGAAAGGCCGAAGTCGGTAAGATAAGGAAAGATATTTTTTTACATGAACCACCATCCCGTGAGCACCAGAAGACAAATAGCTAGTCAGGGCACTGGCCGAGCCAGTGACAAGCCCAGCAAAGATAGGCATCACCTGGAAGCCAAGTAAAAAGCTGCAATGGTGGCGAAGCAGCCCGCCTCCCACCAGGCTCTCAGGTCCTAGATGATCATGCTCACCACTCCAGCCGGATGTCTAGCTTGTATTGCTTCCAATTTGGTTAAATTGCATCTGCTTAGCTTACACATTATACCTTTGAATATGACATGCCTTTCTGTTTTTGGTACATACTAGTACATCTGTGTATTAACCATGTTCTTACATCAAACTAATGTTCTTGTGTATCCCTCATCAATCACTTATGACGAGGCATGCAGGCAAGGGGACTACTCCTCATTTAAAGAATGCAGCGTCAACCTCCCGACATGATTCTCAAGAAACAGAAATGCTAGATGAAGATAGTGAACGTAGATATGTAGTTGATTATAGCATTTCCCCTACACTAGCACTGCAGGTGCTTGCTCTAACTTGGCAGCGTGATATGTGGTTGCATGTTGCATATGGTGTCTAGATTGTAATTCTTCCAATCTGGTTAAACTGCATGTGCTAGTCTGCTTAGCTTATACATTATACCTGTTAATGTGACATGCCTTCCTATATTTAGTACATAGTACATCTGTCTATTAAGCATGTCCTTACATAAAACTATTGTCTTTTTTGTATCCCGCATCAATCAACATGACGAGACACCTTTAGTATATGCAGTGCGATATTAGTTGCATCTTTCATATGATTTATAGCATGCGCTGCTTCTAATTTGTTGAAATTCCATTTATGATGGGACACTTTTAACTTGGCAGAGTCATATTGGTTGAATCTTTCATGTGGTGTCTAGCTTGCATTGCTTCTTATTTGCTGGAATGGTTTCTGCTTAGTTTACACAAACAGTTCTGAACATGCCATGCCGTCCTGTTTTTCGTACATATTCCATCCTGGTATCATGTGTTTGCCTTACATCAAAGTAGTGATTGCCAGTATCATGCATGAATGAGTTCTGAAGAGATAATTTTATTGCTTTTTCTTGTCGGTTTTACTTGACAATTCAAAATCAATAAAGCGGAAGGAAGTTAGCAAGGCAGCGGATAATGGTGCTCCTTCCGAACGGAGGGCCTCTACAGTTTCTACTCCTCCACACCCCCAAGATGATTTCCAAGACAACACATGCATAGACACTCAACAAAGCTGTGTTTATGATGAGCACGTCTCCCCTAGTGCAGCATCACCGATGCTCCCTCTAACTTGGCACTGTTATATGTGGTTGCATGTTATGTGTGATGTCTAGCTTGTATTGCTTCTAATTTTGTTGAATTCCATCTGCTTACTTTACACATTATACTTGAATAAGACACGTGTTCCTGTTTCTAGAACATACGATATCTGTCGATCAAACAATGTTCTTACGTCAAATTACTACTGTTGTGTAACCTGCAACAATCACTTATCATAAGACACGTTTGACTTCGGAGTGTGATATAGGTTACATCTCACATTCTTTTCTAGCTTGTATTACTAATTTGTTGAAATGGCACTTATGACGAGACAGTTTTAACTTGGTAGAGTGATATTCGTTGCATCTTTCATATGCTGTCTAGCTTTCATTGCTTCTAATTTGTTGAAATGCCTTCTCCTTAGTTTACACATCATAAGCTGTGAATATGCAATGCTGTGAATATGCAATGGCACTAATGACGAGAGACCTCTAACATGGTAGTGTGATGTTGTTTGCATCTTGCATATGATTTATTTCTTGTACTGCTTCACATTTGTTTAAACGCCATTTATGATGAGACACTGTTAACTTGGCAGAGTGATATTTGTAGCATCTTTCATATGATGTCTACCTTCCATTGCATTGCTTCTAATTTGGTGAAGTGCCTTCTTCTTAGTTTACACACCATAGTTTTGGTTATCTCTTCCGTCCTGTTTTTCGTACATATTACATCCTCCTATCATGTGGTTGTCTAACATCAAAGTTCAGTTCGTCTGCATCACGCATCAATTTGTTCTGAAGAACTAAATTGTTATTCGTTTTTCTTGTCGACTTGACTTAACATAGCACAGAGAAAGAGGAAGAAACACGGAATGGCAGGGAATGAGAAGCGGATGAATCCTGCAGATTCTGCTGGTACTGATGGTGCAATAGAAGGTCAAAGTCCAGCAGAAAATTCTACAAACACAACATCCCATGCTACACGAGTTGCAAGAAAAGACAAACAGAAACAAATAGCTACCACCAAACAAGCAGAGACAGCCCTAGTTCTTGCAACACCTACCATAGTACTACCAGCTGCACGACGTACTCGTGCGTCAACTGAGCTAACAGCACGTTCCCAAGCTCCCTTGCCACCTGACACTACTTCCCAAGCACTCTTGACACAAGACGAGTTGGCAATATCAGATGAACCTTGTGAGCTTCAACAGCAAGAAGGTAGTTGCTGGAGTCAAGTTACAGTTGCATGCTTCTTTATATGTAGTCTCATAGTTTGATGTACACTAACACTTCCTATGTTTGTTGTTGGACTAGCACCTAGGCGCAAGAGGAAACAAACATCAGGGATAATGATCGATAGGTTAACTAAATCTAGAGGAGGAAGAATGGAGATCCGTTTTGAGGCAGGTTTAAAAAGGCCACGTGATGCTACAGAGTCAGCCAAGTTAGTATCAGAGGCATCAGTTGCTGTTAGGTGTCATGTACGTATCCTCCCAACATGGATTCAGTATAGGAATGACAAAGACGAAACCCAGTTCAACATCTTCCTCGACCATTTATCTGTAAGTATGGTTATGTATGGAAACTAGTAATATCGTCTTGCTCTGTCCAATACTTTCTAGGTTGTTGATAATGAGACTCCCATAATTTTCAATAGATGAGATTCAAGTTGGATAGCCAAGATGATGCAACCAGACAAGCTTGCACCCATGTTTTCAAGTTTGCTCTGCGACAGTATCGGTATAACTTGAGGAAAACTCACTTTGAAGGCAAGGCTAACAATGAACTTGCCCAAACATCTCCAGTGGAAAATATATCTGATGAAGACTGGAGAGGCCTCGTTAAACACTGGTACGATCCGAAGTATCAGGTACATTATATATATATATATATATATATATATATATATATATATATATGTCATCAGATCACATGTTGAAGTCCTATTTACGCATGTGCCACACAAATCTATCTTCTTGTAGGTGAACTGTTCAAAGAACAAGGCCAACCGTACGAAAGTGAAATTGCAACAGACGACAGGATCTCGTAGCTATATTGCACACTACGAGGCTCTTGTAATTAGCTGTTGTTTCACTCTTTTTGCTGTACCATATTATTAGATCTATATTGACTTGTTCCAAATGCAGAGGAAAGCCCGCAAGGACCAAAAAGTACCTGAATCAAATGATGTGGAAATCTTCAAGGACTGTCACACCAGCAAGAAGAAGGGCATGACCACACCAGTCAAAGCCGTTGTTGTAAGTCCTTAATCCTCATGCCTTTTAACTACTACTTACTCTGACTTGTGCCTTGAACTGCATGGTTTGTAGCCAATGTCTATTACTCTTTTCAATTTTATACACAATTGTCTTAGCGTATCATTGCACCTTACAAGGTTTAAAAGAGAGGAGTGATGTTCTTTTGATCTTGACCCGTAATCTAGTTCCGTGCTGGACTTGGCCACACAATGTTACAATTTCCTGTTTGTCTGTTCTCAGTTGTTTTGTGATATGAATGGCGTCATACTATGCTTACCGTATTATAAACTTCGTCCCTTTATCCTTAGCCCTCAATACAATGTGAAGAAATAGACAATACATTAGCGATGGTACATGGTCATATGTTTGGAACCTGGTTTTATTATGTACTTTGCAATAAAATACAACTAATATTTTACATGGGTTCACCAGAATAAGTTCTGTATATAGACCAAAGCTATTTTGTTTGGTTTTGCTGCCTCCTTAATATCTTCTGTTCTAGTACTACTAATGTACAACCTCAACTTTTCAGCGAGCTATGGAAAAATGGTGGAACCGCCACCTTCTAAAGGTGGCGAGGCAACTATAACCGCAATGTCAGCTCTTGCTGCAGTGGGTTAGTACCTGTCTACTAACTGTGCCAAAAGCACGTTCCTGCGTAATACTGGGTTGGTTGTTAAGGCAATATCGTCCAAACTGCCTCATGATCAAGATATGCAAGCTCAAAGCAATGTTGTATCTGCGCTCCAGACACAAGTCCATTCCCTAACAGAGACCCTTTGTGAAACAAGGAGAAACATTGCTCAATGTTGTCAAGATATGCATGGTTTTGAAACCGGACTATCAGACATTTGCTATGTTGTTCAGGAGCCTAGGGGAAATGAAGGCGAGGGTTATGGTGCTCCATCGGACAATACAACATGAAAACGTAACAGTCAGGTCAAATGAACTGAGCTTCTGAACTTCTGGTGGTGCATTTATCTACTAGACTGTTAAGTTTTATGCCAACCTTCCTTTTGTTATATAGTTGTAGTTTGTTTTGGTGCGATACAAAATTTATTCTTAACATGCAGCCACCGCCTGAACAAAATAGCAAGCCATTTTTGTATAGTGTAGGGTGTTCCCTATATTTGCACTGGTGGCGATCTTTGATGCCGAGTGGATGTAATCTGTGCAATCGCCTTAATAGCCTAGCATTAGTTTCAGCCTTATTCATTTCCTAGTCTTCTTTTTCCCTGGTTTGCTAGTGGACGCAAGTACCATGGGCCATATACGGGCCGTAGGATCCATGGGTCTCCTACGGGCCATTGATAAATGGGCCTGTAATCGGTGGGCCTCGGGCCGTCAGATAAATGGGTCTACATGGGCCATAATCGGGCGTAATTGGTATCGGCCCAGCACGGTAACAGGCCGTTAACAGGCCGTAGGACAGCAAAGGCTTAATTCTGTCACAGGCATAACGGGTCGTTAATGGGCCAGAATATAGGACAGGTTGGAAACGGCGCAATGGGTTAACAGGCCAGAAACGGGCCGACTCTTGACATGGGCCGAATTTGGCCCATTAGGGTAACATGCCAGTAACGGGCCGACTCTTGCCATGGGCCGAATTTGGCCCATTAGTGGAACAGGCCAGTAACGGGCCGACTCTTGCCATGGGACGAATTTGGCCCATTAGGGGAACAGGCCAGTAACGGGGCAGAAGTAATCGAGGGCCAAAAGGGAGCCCAAGAACGTATGGGTCATCAATAGGCCGAAAGCTAACACGGGCTGGAAATGGCCCATGTAAATCACGGGCTATTAATGGGTGTAAAGAAAATTACTATTCATTATGGGCTAGAGTCACCGTGGGCCTTTACCTGGGCTGGCCTATTATGGCACACGAAAATCTTGTGGGCCTTTACTTGGGCCAGCCCATTATGGCCCGCGAAATCTTGTGGGCCTTTAACTGGGCCAACCCATTATGGTCCGCAAAATCTCGTGGGCCTTTAGCTGGACCGGCCCATTATGGTCCGCAAAATCTTGTGGGCCTTTAGTTGGGTTGGCCCATTTAAACTTGTTGGGCCGTGCCACGTGTCGACGTATCATAGGCACCTTCTGTCTAGTGAGTGGATGACATCTGTCCCGACGATGAGCCGACACGTGTTTCCTCTAGCCAATGATGATTTTACACGTGGAAAATCCCCATTGGTCGGGGTTGTTAACGGGTTATCGGATCCAAAACCCGACCCGATAGCTTAACGGCATTCCGTTACAGTGGATGCCACGTGTCGGTCACCTTTGACTAAAGCACTTCTGTGACGTGCGATTTATCGTCATGGAACTGGACACTTCCGTGATGATAATTTTGGTAATGTCATGGAACACTTCTACGATAGCACAGTATGACTATCTTGATTCTGTCATAAATTTGTCATGGATGTACATGCATGACAAAAAAGCGACCTACTGTGACAAACACGTATCATCACGGAAGTGTATTTTTTTGTAGTGAGGGCGGTGAACGCCGTTGAACCAGCAATTCCCTGTTACTTGCGCTGGTCTGAGCAGCCCATTATGTGGAGTAGGGAAGATCACCCGCCCCGGGTTGATAATCCGGGTCACCTAGCGTTGGTGGTCGCACCTCAGGTCAGAGGGTATAAGTTCACCAAGGTACTCATGGACGGAGGAAGCAGCATCAATATCCTTTATTATGAAACTTTTCATCGCATGGGGTTGACAGATAAAAATCTTAAACCGTCAAACACTGTTTTCCATGGTGTGGTACCTAGTAAATCGATGCACCCGGTTGGTAAGATAGCTCCGGAAGTTGCTTTTGGAGACGATCATGACTCTAGGTCGGAGACATTGACTTTCGAAGTGGTGAAGATCAAGAGCCCTTATCATGCTCTGTTTGGACGGTCGGCTTATGCTAAGTTCATGGCCAGGCCCTGTTATGTTTACCTACAGCTCAAGATGCCAGGTCACAAGGGAACTATCACCATTCACTGGAGCCGGAAGATTGCTTTAGAGTGTGAGGAAGGTGATGCAGCCTATGCTGAGTCGGTCTGTGCAACAGAGGAGTTGAAATTTTACAAAGATAATGTTGACCCGACAGACATGACATCTTTGAAAAAGCCAACTACGGAGCATGACCCGACCCTGAAGTTTAAATCGGCAGATGATACCAAGATGGTGGATTTCGTTCCTGGCGATTCACCCAAGCAGTTCAGCATCAGTGCTAATCTGGATCCAAAATAGGAAAGCGCGCTCATCGAGTTCATCCGTGAGAACTGGGACATCTTTGCATGGAAACATTCTGACATGCCAGGTGTACCAAGGGAACTTGCTGAGCACACTCTTAATATTGATCCCAAGTTTAAACCGGTCAAGCAGTTTCTTCGTCGCTTCAACGAAGAGAGGCGTAAGGCCATTGGTGAAGAGGTAGCCCGGCTCTTGGCGGCTAGGTTTATTGTTGAAGTTTTTCATCTGGAATGGTTGGCTAACCCGGTGCTGGTACTCAAGAAGAATAGCACCTGGCGTATGTGTGTGGATTACACAGACTTAAACAAGGCTTGTCCAGCTGATCCTTTTGCTCTCCCTCGTATTGATCAGATTATTGATGCTACGACGGGTTGCGAGCGTTTGAGTTTCTTAGATGCTTATTCTGGGTATCATCAGATCAAGATGGCAGTTAAGGACCAAGAGAAGACAACTTTTATAACTCCCTTTGGATCCTTCTGCTATGTGTCTATGCCTTTTGGGCTCAAGAGCGCCCAGGCGACTTATCAGCACTGTGTTCAGAACTGTCTTCATAATCAGATTGGGCGCAATGTTCATGCTTATGTGGATGATATTGTAGTGAAATCCAGAAAGAAGGAGACTTTGATAGACGATATGAAGGAGACCTTTGATAACCTCCGGGTTTATAAGATGATGCTTAACCCGGCAAAGTGCGTTTTTGGTGTGCCGAATGGCAAGCTTTTGGGTTTTCTGGTTTCTAACAGAGGCATTGAAGCTAATCCGGAGAAGATCAAAGCCATCACTTCTTTAGCTAAGCCGGCGTGTATCAATGATGTTCAACGACTGGCGGGTCGTATTGCAGCCTTAAGCCGGTTCATAAGCCGGTTGGAAGAGAAGGCTATCCCTCTATATCAGATGATGAAAAAGACGGATAACTTTGTCTGGAGTGATGCCGCTAATGCAGCGTTTGAGGACTTAAAGAAATAGCTGGCTGAGCCGCCCGTTCTTGCTACCCCTGTTCATAAGGAGCCGTTGCTGTTATATGTGGCTACTAATGCCCGGGCTGTGAGCATAGCCATTGTGGTGGAATAGAAGGAGGCAGGCAAGGAATATCTGGTTCAAAGACAAAAGCTTGTCGAGTCCAAGCAGAGGTATTCGCACTGGCAAAAGCTTGTATATGGGGTGTTCATGGCTAGTCGGAAGCTTAAGCAATATTTTTTGGGCCATCCCATCACTGTGGTAAGTTTGGCTCCCTTAGGGGATATTATCCAGAACAGAGAAGCTACAGGTCGGATAGCCAAATGGGACATTGAGCTTGGACCTCATGGTTTGAAGTATATGCCTCGCACGGCTATCAAGTCTCAAGCACTGGTGGATTTCATCAATGACTGGACAGAGCTGCAGATGCCTAAGGAAAAGCCAGATAACACATATTGGACTATTCACTTTGATGGGTCCAGGCAATTGGAGGGCTCGGGGCTGGAGTTGTGCTAGCTTCCCCTAAAGGTGATAAATTTTGTTATGTTTTTTGTTTGATGTTCCCTTGCACTAACAATGCAGCTAAGTATGAGGCCCTGCTCCATGGCCTTCGGATGGCTAAGGAGATGAACCTAAGCTGGGTGAGGTGCTTTGGTGACTCATATTTGGTGGCTCAACAAGTTTCTGGTACATGGGATTCTAAGGATCCGCTCATGGTAGCTTATCGTCGAGAGGTTGATGCTATTGCAAGTCATTTCAAGGGTTATCAGGTTGAGCATATTGATCGAAGGAAGAACGAGGCGGCTGATGCTTTAAGCCGGCTGGGTTCTCAGCGTAAGCCGGTGCCACCCAATACTTTCTTGGATATTTTATATAACCCCTCGGTCACGTTGCCTACAGAGGAGGATCTTTACATTCCTGACTCAGAAGCACAATTGGTGGCGTCTATTCATGCTATACCGGATTGGACAGTCCCTTATTTGGCTTATATGACCCGGGCCGAGTTATCGGAAGATGAAACCATAGCCAAGCAGATAACCCGGCGGTCTAAGTCAATGACAATTGTCAATGGAGAGCTGCATCACTGCAGTGTTATAGGGGCCTTTCAACGTTGTGTTTCTCCAAAAGAGGGCCGTGAAATCCTGCGTGCCATTCATGAAGGAGACTGTGGTCATCACGCCGGTTCAAAGTCTCTCGTGGCTAAAGCCTTTCGTCATGGATTTTATTGGCTGACGGCTCATGCTGATGCTGAAAACCTGGTTAGTAGGTGTGATGGGCGTCAGAAATTTTTATGACGAGCCCATGTGCCGGCTCAAGAGTTGAGGATGATTCCAATTACTTAGTCGTTTGCAGTTTGGGGGCTTGATATGGTTGGACCTTTCAAAACGTCCAAGGACAAAAAGACACATCTCCTGGTGGCAGTTGACAAATTTACAAAGTGGATTGAGGCCGAGCCGATCAGTAAATGTGACGCGGCGACGGCGGTTCAGTTTCTCAAAAAGGTGATTTTCCATTTTGGCTTTCCCCACAATATCATAACTGATAATGGCAACAATCTGTCCAAGGGTGCTATGAAAGAATTTTGTTAACGTGAGCATATCTGGCTTGACATGTCATCAGTGGCTCACCCCCAATCTAATGGTCAAGTTGAGAGAGCCAATCAAGAGATCCTAAGAGGCATCAAGCCCCGGCTTATGGTTCCCTTACAGAGGACGTCGGGTTGTGGGGTGAAGGAGTTACCTTCCGTGTTATGGAGCATTAGTACCACCCCAACAGATCTACGGGTTACACACCCTTCTTCATGGTTTACGGAGCAGAGGCGGTTCTCCCTAGTGACATCCGTCATGACTCACCGCATGTGGAGGCTTATGTTGAAGCTGACAATGAAAAGGCACGTTAGGAAGCCCTGGACCTGTTAGATGAGGAGCGTGACATTGCGGCGGCTCGTTCAATGATTTACCAGCAAGATCTGCACCATTATCACAGCCGCCGGGTTAAAACCAGAACTTTTCAAGAAGGTGATCTGGTGCTCTGGCTTATCCAGGATCAAACTGATATGCACAAGTTATCCCCCCTTGGGAAGGACCTTTTGTGGTCAGCAAAAATCTCAACAATAGGTCCTACTACCTTATCGGCGTTCGAGAGCACAAAGACTCATGTAAGTCGGAGGAGGAGACCCACTGGCCATGGAATATTGCTCATCTTCGGCCTTACTGCACCTGAGCCACTAGCTCTTCTAATGTACATATTTTGATAATGTATATATTATGATCAATATAATAAAGCCGGCATCCCTGTTAAAGCATGGCCTTTGTCGTTTTCTCTTTAAATAATGAGTTTTTGGTCACTTGGGGGCTTATGCTTTATAAAGGGAAGTTATGATTACCCTTTGATCTGGCTTATAGGCCACATAAAAAAACTTGGGGGCTTGCTACCCAGGTTAAAGGGACCAAAGAGAGTCAGTTGCAAAAGCACAACTCAAACATAGGTCCCCATTGAGCACAGCTCAAAAATATTACTTGGGGGCTCTTTGTTCTAAAGGACAAGAGTTTTTATAACCCTTGTAATAGGCTTGGAAGCCAGGCTTGGAAGCCAGGTGTAGTCACCTCAAACCCTGGGTTATCCTGCCTTTTTAAGTCTGCCACTCCACCCAGGTAATCCTGGAATGACCCGTCGTACTTTTCACAAGTCAATCTTATACAGACGCTGAACTTGTCAAAGTTAAAACGACAATTGGTTGTGTGAGGACCATCTTATAAGGTTTGTATAAAGGTTTAACTCAGTGGCTGTGCAGCCCGTGAAAGCACTTGAGTTTTAGGCCTGGCCGCCTATGAAAGCCTTGATTTTTTGTTGTTTGACTTGAACATTTTTTGAAGTTTTTTCTCCTGTGACATAGTAATATATGGTTAAAAAGTCGATGAGGGATGTGATGCCTTATGGTTCATACATGAAACTATTCAGTGTTTATTAACCTGGCCTGGCTTTCGACTATAAGTCGCCAGTATGGAATAAGATAATATCCGGTGTTTATCAACCCGGCGTGGCTTTGTTCATAAGACAGCAATATATAATACTTGCCAGTGCTCAAATTTTGGGTTATCACCCTTATTACATTGGCTTGGTAAAATAACAGTGTGATAAAAAATCACAGGTATGATATATTCTCAATTATATATGGTTATACTTAAGTCCAGCTTTGGTTGTAAACTATGTTAGTTTCCCATGGCTTTATATTGGGCATTATAACCCGTCCAGCGGTAAACCGCCAGGACACTTTAATCTATTATATGCAGGAACAGATTCAAATTGCTACTATCATAAGCATACCTGGCATATCTTAACATGGCGGATTAGCAGTGTCATGCAAAAGCAAATATGCACAATGGCATAGCAGATTAAGAGTTTAAGCTAGCCTATTACAAGCGTTTTTATGCCCAAAAGAATAATTGTTTCAACAAGTCTTGCAGAAAGCAGCTATTCAACCAACATCCGATTTATGAATCTTGGGCTGGTTGACTTGAAGGTTGTGGATCATCCAGCACCAGTTCATCTTCCTCTTCTCTACCTAGTGGCTGGAAGTCAATGGTTGTCGAATTGATCCCAGTTAAGGCTTTGAATACAGCTTCATCACTTATAAGTGTGGAGGGATCAACATCAGGGGCATAGGCATGCTTACAGATTGGAGGAATAAGATTTGGAACATCATAAGTTGGCGCTTTAACTCTCTTGTTGTTGGCATCATAAATCGACTGATAGTATGAAAGATCGGTCTCTTCAGCCAATTTGCTAGCCAATGGGCGCATTTCCCTCGTTAGGGCTCTAAGGCCATCAGTATTAAAGTTTGACCCGTCCTCCTTTATGCTCGGGGTAGCCGTTTCCCAAATCGGTTGGATCAAGATCAGATATCCAGGCTTTGGCCCGAGTTACTGCTGTAAGAGCACCTGCCCTGGCAACTGATTTCTTTAGTTCTTCAAACCGGACAGGCATCATCGCGAGCCTTTCCAATGTCTCCTTGATCAAGGTTGGGGGCGGTTTGTTATGGGAAGCTATGCAGATAACCCATTGTACACAGGTATATAACTACCCTATAAGTGTATAGGCGTATTTTAGCTTTTGCCGCATATCTGAGCCAAGATGAGCAACGCGGGTTCCTGCATCATCAAAAATGTCTGTAAGCTGGCAGATTATTAGATGATACATGTTTAAAGCTTATGAAGAAGCTATTTACCAAAAATGGCAGCAACCATGGCATTTATTTGCTGTTTAAAGCCAGTCAGCTCCTCCATTACCGAATTAAGGGCCGTTTCAGCATCCTCAGCCCTATTCAGCTGAGTTGACTTTTCTGTATCCCAACCGGCCCGTTTGTTTTTGAAGCTTTCCTTAATTTTTCCATTGCTACTAAGGCACTGTTCAGTTCATCCTTGGCCTTGGAAGTCTCTACCTGTTGCGATTTGATATTTTCTTGAAGGTCGGTGATTTGGGATTCCTTCTTGATAAGCTCAGCCTGCAAGAGACAAGCAATTTATGAGATGACAATGCATATTCAAAGTCCCAAGCACATAACAAGTAATATACTTGGCACTTGGGGCCTAATGTCTATTGCTTCTTATCAAATTTTTTACATGTCCCAAGCTCAATACAAGTATTATTCTTGGCACTTGGGGGCTAATGCATATTTGCTCTAGTTAAAACTATGGATTTTTTCTTCCACTATCAGCTCAGTGGTTAACCGGTTTATAAAGGTCCTAAACAAGAATTTTGAGCCTTACAACATAATTAGTCCCAACTTAACATCTTTGTTAAGTCAGCCCTTGGGGGATACACAGACAAAATTAAAGAGTTGTTATTCTACAAGTCCCGGTTCATATTGACAGTATAAACCGGCCCTTGGGGGCTACTGGAATTGATCTATATGGTTCTTCGAAGTTTACAGAACATTCTATTCTTTTATATCCAATAAACTTGGCGTCTAAGGGAAGAATATTTATGAAGAGTTAACAGCATTTACCTCATATCGCTCCTTCATCATATTTAGTAAACCGGCTTCATAGTCACGACTTGTGTACAAATGGTTTAAAAACCTAGAATGAATATCTTGAGCGCTGAGGTGGGCATAGCTTTCCAAATCTGCTTTCCACTTGCCTTTGTCAATGGCAGAAAATTATTCTTTGACACTATGTTTTGACAGAGCAGTAGGGTTGCCTGGAGCTGTATAACTAACACAAGTGACTATAACATCATCAGTCTTGTCATCAGTAACTTTAGTTGGGCTTGGCGGTTTATCAGCATTGCTCATTGGGTCAATTGCCATAGGGTCAGCAAAGACTGCATGGTCTTGTGGTGGTGGATCATCAGGAATGTTTTCAGCATTTGGATTAGAAGGTTCCGGGGTCCTTTCCGGTTTAGATGGAGTGGGATCATCAACTGGAGTATTCAGTCTGGCTTTCTTACTGGGTCTGGCCTTGGCTCTGAAAGTAAGACACAAATAACAGGTTAGTATAATGATAAAACATAAGGTATGAAGGGTCAATTAAATATGCTCACCCAGGAACAGTTTTGAGGGTTGGAATTTGTGTTCCTATTGACTCGCCAGAGGAAGAATGAGAAGTTCCCTGATAATTTGAGTCGGACGGATTAAGAGGTTGTCGGAAATAACCTGCCTTGGGATAACATGTGTCAGAAGTGTAAGAGACCTCTGGGCGGCGTTTATGAACCAGCGTGTTCGGTAAACTGGAAGAAGTTACCACATGGCCGCTGTGTCGGGTTGTGCGGTTGATACGTCTCCAATGTATCAATAATTTTTGATTGTTCCATGCTATTATATTATCTGTTTTGGATGTTAATGGGCTTTATTTTACACTTTTATATTATTTTTGGGACTAACCTATTAACCCAAGGCCCAGTGCAAATTGCTGTTTTTTTTTGCCTATTTCAGTGTTTCGTAGAAAAGGAATATCAAACGGAGTCCAAACGGAATGAAACCTTCGGGGGCATGATTTTTGGAACAAACATGATCCAGAGGACTTGGAGTGGACGTCAAGAAACGAACGAGGTGTCCATGAGGCAGGGGGCGCGCTCTCCCCCCTCGTGGCTCAACCGACCTACTTCTTCCTCCTATATATGTTCACATACCCCGAAAACATCCAGGAGGACCACGAAACCCTATTTCCACCGCCGCAACCTTCTGTACCCAAGCGATCCCATCTTGGGGCCTTTTCCGAAGCTCCGCCGGAGGGGGCATCGATCACGGAGGGCCTCTACATCAACTCCATGGCCCCTCCAATGATGTGTGAGTAGTTTACTTTAGACCTTCGGGTCCATAGTTACTAGCTAGATGGCTTCTTCTCTCTCTTTTAATCTCAATACAAAGTTCTCTTCGATCTTCTTGGAGATCTATTCAATGTAACTCTTTTCGCGGTGTGTTTGTCGAGATCCGATGAATTGTGGGTTTATGATCAAGTCTATCTATGAACAATATTTGATTCTTCTCTGAAATCTTTCATGCATGATTGGTTATCTTTGCAAGTGTCTTTGAATTATTAGTTTGGTTTGGCCTACTAGATTGATCTTCTTCCAATGGGAGAAGTGCTTAGTTTTGGGTTCAATCTTGCGGTGCTCGATCCCAGTGACAGAAAGGGAAACGACACATATTGTATTGTTGACATCGAGGATAAAAAATATGGGGTTTATATGATATTGCTTGAGTCTATCCATCTACATCATGTCATCTTACCTAATGCGTTACTCTGTTCTTATGAACTTAATACTCTAGATGCATGCTGGATAGCGGTCGATGTGTGGAGTAATAGTAGTAGATGCAGGCAGGAGTCGGTCTACTTGTCACGGACGTGATGCCTATATACATGATCATGCCTAGATATTCTCATAATTATTCACTTTTCTATCAATTGCTCGAGAGTAATTTGTTCACCCACCATAATACTTATGCTATCTTGAGAGAAGCCACTAGTGAAACCTATCGCCCCCGGGTCTATTTTCCATCATATAAGTTTCCAATCTATTTTTACTTTGCAATCTTTAGTTTCAATCTATATCATAAAAATACCAAAAATATTTATCTTATCATTATTTTCTCTATCGGATCTCACTCTCGTAAGTGACCGTGAAGGGATTAACAACCCCTTTATCATGTTGGTTGCGAGGTTCTTATTTTTTTGTGTAGGTACGAGGGACTTGCGTGTGGCCTCCTACTAGATTGATACCTTGGTTCTCAAAAACTGAGGGAAATACTTATGCTACTTTGCTGCATCACCCTTTCCTCTTCAAGGGAAAACCAACGCAGTGCTCAAGAGGTAGCAACAAGGATTTCTGGCGCCGTTGCCGAGGAGATCTACGCACAAGTCAAGAGATACCAAGTACCTACCATAACCTCTTATCCCTCGCATTACATTATTTGCCATTTGCCTCTCATTTCCTCTCCCCCACTTTGCCCTTGCCATTTTATTCGGCTTTTTTCTGTCCACCTTCTTCCCGTATGTATCTTTCTTTGTTTTTCCATGTGCCTTCCATTTGCTTGCATCTTTGCTTGCTGAAAATCTATTGATATGGATCCACTTAAAGTGTTCTACTTGGATCATCTTCGATCCTTATGCGCTCGTGCTGAAACCCCAACTAGCCTGGTTGATGGGAAATCTTTAGATGAGCATGCTCATTTTGTGCGTCACCGTTTATCTGAAAAAAGGGAGACCCTTATGGGATCAAATAAATAGATTGTTGTGTTATGCTTGGAATCTTTGTGAAATTTGTGATTTTACTTGTTGCTCTAAGAAACCTGAAAAACACCTCCCCTACCTATGTGAGTTCAATGACAATGAAATCTTATCTTCTTATGCAAAGGGTGTTGATATTGAACAAATTGAAGAATTTGTTCCTTTTAAGGGTGCTTATGAAGTTGCTTCTTTGCTTGAAAAGTATGATATTACTCCCTACGAATCTGAAAATTTTGACATACTTAAATATTGCTATGAAAACTATGCTCATAATGTCTATGTCAAAGAATTTATTGAAAGAATGACCATTGCTTCGGAAGAAAATAATGATGTGCATGAATCTACAGATAATTATGATTCCAATGATTTGATTGAAATATCCCTTGATGAACATGATGCTTGCTATTCTTGTGGCCATGATGCCAATATTTATGAAGATGAATTTGCTATAGTTCCTTATGTTAAACGTGAGATCGTTGCTATTTCACCCATAGTTGATAGTTCCTTCAATTAAAAGCATTATTGCAATGATGTTATTATAAATTCTCTTAATGACAATTGTGTTAATGATATGAAAAACCTCAAGCTTGGGGATGCTAGTTTTGCTATGACTACTATTTGTTGCAATGATCATGATTGGGGTGATTCTTCTTATGAACTTGAAAATTTATTTAATCCCCATGATAAATATGAGATTGATAATAGTGTTTGCAATATTATTGAAAGTGGGTTTGGAGAGGTCATGACTTTAGTTAATGTTAATCCCACTATTTTGGAAGAGTGCCAACATTGCATGCATGTGGATCGTGTTGAAAATATCTTATGTGATAGCTATTTTGTTGAATTTTCTTATGATCCCACATGTAATTATTATGAGAGAGGAAAATATGATTGTAGAAATTTTCATGTTACTAAATTACCTCTTGTTATGTTGAGATTGCTATTGTTTCTTTCTGCTTCTTTGCATATTGCATATGCTAGTTTTTGCTTGCTATGATAATTTGTTTGCCTATAAGATGCCTATGCATAGGAAGTATGTTAGACTTAGATGTGTTTGTCACATGTTTCATGATGCTCTCTTTGTGTTTCAATTATTATCTTTCATGTGAGCATTGTTGAAATTTTATGCCTAGCTAGGGGCGTTGAACGATAGTGCTTGTTGGGAGGCAACCCAATATTATTTTTGTTTCTTGATTTTTGATTCTGTTTAGTAATAAATAATTCTTCTAGCCTCTGTTTAGATATGGTTTTATGCTTTTAGTTAGTGTTTGTTCCAAGTAGAACCTTTGGGAAGACTTGGGGAAAGTCTTTGCGATCTTGCTGTAAAAAACAGAAACTTTAGCGCTCACGAAATTTGCTGCCATTTTTTATTGGAGAGTGGTATTTAATTAATTTTTAAAGCTGATTAATAGATAAATTCCTCACGTCCAGCAATTTATTTTAGAATTTTTGGGGTTCCAGAAGTATTCGAAACCTACAGATTACTACAGACTGTTCTGTTTTTGACAGATTCTGTTTTTCGTGTGTTGTTTGCTTATTTTGATGAATCTATGGCTAGTAATAGAGTTTATGAACCATAGAGAAGTTGTAATACAGTAGGTTTAAAACCAATATAAATAAAGAATGAGTTCATTACAGTACCTTGAAGTGGTGGTTTGTTTTCTTTTACTAACGGAGCTCACGAGATTTTCTTTTAAGTTTTGTGTTGTGAAGTTTTCAAGTTTTGGGTAAATATTTGATGGATTATGGAACAAGGAGTGGAAAGAGCCTAAGCTTGGGGATTCCCAAGGCACCCCAAGGTAAAATCCAAGGCCAACCAAAATCCTAAGCTTGGGTATGCCCCGGAAGGCATCCCCTCTTTCGTCTTCGTCCATCGGTTACTTTACTTGGAGCTATATTTTTATTCGCCATATGACATGTGTTTTGCTTGGAGTGTCTTGTATGATTTGAGTCTTTGCTTTTTAGTTTATCACAATCATCCTTGCTGTACACACCTTTTTGGAGAGACACACATGAATTGGAATTTATTAGAATACTCTATGTGCTTCACTTATATCTTTTGAGTTGGATAATTTTTTGCTCTAGTGCTTCGCTTATATCTTTTAGAGCACGACGGAGGTTTTATTTTATAGAAATAATCGATCTCTCATGCTTCACTTATATCATTTTGAGAGTCCTTTAGAACATAATGGTAATTTACTTGGTTATAAATTTTAAATGCTAAGAGAAGTTGGATGCTTGATAGTTGATTTGAGATATAAAGGTGGTAATATTAGAGGTGTGCTAGTTGAGTAAGTGTGAAATTGATGAATACTTGTGTTGAAGTTGGCAAGTCCCGTAGCATGCAGGTATGGTAAATGTTCTGTGACAAATTTGAAGCATGGGGTGTTCTTTGATTGCTTTCCTTATGAGTGGCGGTCGGGGATGAGCGATGGTCTTTTCCTACCAATCTACCCCCTAGGAGCATGCGCGTAGTGCTTGGTTTTGATGACTTGTAGATTTTTGCAATAAGTATGTGAGTTCTTTATGACTAATGTTGAGCCCATGGATTATACGCACTCTCACCCTTCAATCATTGCTAGCCTCTTCGGTACCGTGCATTGCCCTTTCTCACCTTGAGAGTTGGTGCAAACTTTGCCGGTGCATCCAAACCCCGTGATATGATACGCTCTATCACACATAAGCCTCTTTATATCTTCCTCAAAACAGCCACCATACCTACCTATTATGACATTTCCATAGCCATTCCGAGATATATTGCCATGCAACTTTCCACCGTTCCATTTATTATGACACGCATCATCATTGTCATATTGCTTTGCATGATCATGTAGTTGACATCGTATTTGTGGCAAAGCCACCATGCTTAATTTTTCATACATGCCACTCTTGATTCATCGCAATCCTGGTACTCCGCCGGAGGCATTCACATAGAATCATATTTTGTTATAAGTATCGAGTTGTAATTTTTGAGTTGTAAGTAAATAAAAGTGTGATGATCATTATTAGAGCATTGTCCCATGTGAGGAAAGGATGATGGAGACTATGATTCCCCCACAAGTCGGGATGAGACTCCGGATGAAAAAAAACAGCCATAAAAAAAAGGCCCAAACAAAAAAAGAGGAAAAGAGAGAAGGGACAATGTTATTATCCTTTTTCCACACTTGTGCTTCAAAGTAGCACCATGATCTTCATGATAGAGAGTCTCTTATTTTGTCACTTTCATATACTAGTGGGAATTTTTCATTATAGAACTTGGCTTGTATATTCCAATGATGGGCTTCCTCAAATGCCCTAGGTCTTTGTGAGCAAGCAAGTTGGATGCACACCCACTTAGTTTCTTTGATGAGCTTTCATATATTTATAGCTTTAGTGCATCCGTTGCATGGCAATCCCTACTCCTTGCATTGACATCAATCGGTGGGAATCTCCATAGCCCATTCATTAGCAATGTCAATGTGAGACTTTCTCCCCTTTTGTCTTCTCACACAACCTCAATCATCATATTCTATTCCACCCATAGTGCTATGTCCATGGCTCGCGCTCATATATTGCGTAAAAGTTGAAATAGTTTGAAAAGGCTAAGTATGAAACAATTGCTTGGCTTGTCATCGGGGTTGTGCATGATGGGGGCATTTTGTGTGACGAAAATGAAGCATGGTCAAACTATATGATTTTGTAGGGATAAGTTTTCTTTGGCTATATGTTATTTTGATAAGACATAATTGCTTGATTAGCATACTTGGAGTATTACTATTTTTATGTCAATAATAAACTTTTATCTTGAATCTTCTGGATATGAACATTCATGCCACAATAGAGAAAATACATTGAAGAACATGCTAGAAAGCATTCCACATCAAAAATTCTATTTTTATCATTTACCTACTCGAGGACAAGCAGGAATTAAGCTTGGGGATGCTTGATACGTCTCCAACGTATCTATAATTTTTGATTGTTCCATGATATTATATTATCTGTTTTGGATGTTAATGGGCTTTATTTTACACTTTTATATTATTTTTGGGACTAACCTATTAACCGAAGGCCCTGTGAAAATTGTTGTTTTCTTGCCTATTTCAGTGTTTCACAGAAAAGGAATATCAAACGGAGTCCAAATGGAATGAAACCTCCGGGAGCGTGATTTTTGGAACAAACGTGATCCAGCGGACTTGGAGTGGACGTCAAGAAACGGACGAGGTGTCCACGAGGTAGGGGGCGTGCCTACCCCCTGGGCGTGCCCTCCCCATCATGGGCCCCTCATGGCTCAACCGACCTACTTCTTCCTCCTATATATGTTCACATACCCCGAAAACATCCAGGAGCACGACGAAACCATATTTCCACCGCCGCAACCTTCTGTACCCAAGAGATCCGATCTTGGGGCCTTTTCCGGAGCTCCGCCGGAGGGGGCATCGATCACAGAGGGCCTCTACATCAACTCCATGGTCCCTCCGATGATGTGTGAGTAGTTTACTTCAGAACTTCGGGTCCATAGTTATTAGCTAGATGGCTTCTTCTCTCTCTTTGAATCTCAATACAAAGTTCTCCTCGATCTTCTTGGAGATCTATTCGATGTAACTCTTTTTGCGGTGTGTTTGTCTTGATCCGATGAATTGTGGGTTTATGATCAAGTCTATCTATGAACAATATTTGATTCTTCTCTGAAATCTTTTATGCATGATTGGTTATCTTTGCAATTCTCTTTGAATTATCAGTTTGGTTTGGCCTACTAGATTGATCTTTCTTGCAATGGGAGAAGTGCTTAGCTTTGGGTTCAATCTTGCGGTGCTCGATCCCAGTGATAGAAAGGGAAACGACACATATTGTATTGTTGCCATCGAGGATAAAAAGATGGGGTTCATATGATATTGCTTGAGTTTATCCCTCTAAATCATGTCATCTTACCTAATGTGTTACTCTGTTCTTATGAACTTAATACTCTAAATGCATGTTGGATAGCGATTAATGTGTGGAGTAATAGTAGTAGATGCAGGCAGGTGTCGGTCTACTTGTCACGGACGTGATGCTTATATACATGATCATGCCTAGATATTCTCATAATTATTCGCTTTTCTATCAATTGATCGACAGTAATTCGTTCACCCACCGTAATACTTATGATATCTTGAGAGAAGCCACTAGTGAAACCTATGGCCCCCGGGTCTATTTTCCATCATATAAGTTTCCAATCTATTTTTACTTTTCAATCTTTACTTTCAATCTATATCATAAAAATACCAAAATATTTATCTTATCATTATTATCTCTATCAGATCTCACTCTCATAAGTTACCGTGAAGGGATTGACAACCCCTTTATCGCGTTGGTTGCGAGGTTCTTATTTGTTTGCGTAGGTACGAGGGACTTGCGTGTGGCCTCCTATTGGATTGATACCTTGGTTCTCAAAAACTGAGGGAAATACTTATGCTACTTTGCTGCATCACCGTTTCCTCTTCAAGGGAAAACCAACACAGTGCTCAAGAGGT
This sequence comes from Triticum dicoccoides, assembly GCF_002162155.2. Classification (NCBI taxonomy): domain Eukaryota; kingdom Viridiplantae; phylum Streptophyta; class Magnoliopsida; order Poales; family Poaceae; genus Triticum; species Triticum dicoccoides. The sequence continues at coordinate 226,779,751 of NC_041384.1, read as the reverse complement.
AGCAGCGGCGAGCTTCGTGTTGTTGTTTATTCAAAAGAAGGTTTGGATCCAAGTGAGCTAGACAGTGAGAAAATCTTACTTTCCGGCTTGCTTGTCGGGTTTTCTGTGTGGGCAGAGTTTGTGAGCCGTATGAAAGAATAATTACCTCTGCATCACTTGCATGGCTAGCTTCAGCGTTGTCCTGATAATAATCATTGTCAATGAGATGCATGAAAAAGGAACCAAGTGAATCAAGTTCTACCTTTGATTCCTGGTTATCATTTTCATCATCAATGTTCAACTCGGTAGGCTTGACGGTTTTCTTCTTGGTGGGCTTCTTGTTGGCCTTGGTCTTGAGACGGGATGTTTTCGCTTGTTTATCCTGCGGTTTCTTCTTCCAGAATGGATCATCACCCTGTTAAAGATTGAAAAGACAGTAAGGGAGTGTCAAGAGTATGGATTAAGCAGGAGTTATGCGATTCTTACAGCTGGCGGTTTTTTTGAAGCGCAGAAAGGATTAAGCCCTGTTTTGTTGCACTCAGCCACCGGTTCATTCAACATTTTCTTGACGGCTTCAGTAATTTCAGCATTAGTCAGCTGAATATTAATATGGCGTTGAGGGCCTTTCACGTCCTCTGTGTATTCACACATTAAACCGGGGCGACGGCTTAAGGGCAAAATACTCCAAGACACCCAGCAACGGACAAAATCAATGCATGTTAAATCGTTTGCCACAAAGGCTCCGAGCTTTGAAAGTTGTGGTGCATACTTGGCCCATTCCTTTGCAGTGAGTCTTTGGGGGAGTGGATGTGTACTGGTAAGCCGGTGAGCATGATAACCCGACAGAGGATTCTCACCAGCTGGAGATGTATCTTGGCAGTAGAACCAAGTTTGATTCCAGTTCTTGGGGTGACTATGATGGTTAGTGTGAGGGAAGTTGACATCTTTTCTCTTCTGGATTGAAACCCCTCCAAGTTTAGTATTGGGCCCGTCCACAAATTCTGTATGGCGGTTTAAATAGTAGAAATCTCTGAACAGTTCGACGTGGGCTCCTCTTGCAGGTAAGCTTCACAGAACACTTGAAAATTGCAAATATTGGATAAGGAGTTAGGTCCAATATCTTGAGTGTGAAGTTGGAGGAAATGAAGCACATCACGGAATTTTTTTGATCCGGGAGGGATAAATCCTCGACTCAGATGGTCAACAAAAACGATCACTTCCCCTTCCTTGGTTTCAGGAGGATTTTCGGGACCAGGGGCTCTCCAGTGGATGTTTTCCTTTTTGGCTAAAGCGCCAGTGGCAACATGTCCGTTCAGCTCTTCTTCTGTAAACCAGGATTGAACCCAGTTACAGGAATAAAAGGACTTGGCCATTTATTTGATAACCTGAAGGAAGAGTTGTGCCAGTTTAAGGTTCATGGTTAATTCGCTAAAGGTTGCGAGGCAGAAAATGTTGAAGCATGCAAAAGTGTTAAACTGGAGATTGACATTATCAAGTTGCAGATATGAGCAATTGGCGGTTTAAGAGGGGACCAATGGTACCTGGAGGGTTATTATTTTTTGAGTTAAATCGCCTACACATATATTGAAAGCGTAGATCTGAAGTTGGAAAATGACTAAGTGATGAAAAAATAGTTTTCATAGATGTTCTGATGTCCAAAATGGATTTTTCTACCTAAAAAGAGATGCTTTGATGAAGGAAGAAGGACTATGGCTATTGTCGCTCAGGAAAGTATCAAGTTTGAATCAAAAATTCATGCTACAGCAAAGAACAAGTGAAGAACAGTGTTGAACCTCCATGAGCTCGTACGAACCCTAATGAGATCTATGGAGGGGGAAGGAGGAAGAACTTACCGAGGCTGCAGGAGGGGCGGAGGCGCGCGAGCGAGATCTGTACTAATGAGGTTGATGCAGCGGCCAATGGTGATGCAGAGGAGAGGATCGATGGCGGCGGCTAGGCTCGAGAGCAACACGTCGGGAGGAAGACGATGAAGATGAAGAGGCTGAGGGGGGAAAGTGAAAAGGACCCCTGGCCCTATTTGTAAGGTGAATGGATAAGTGGCATGCATGGGAATCGAGGAGCTCCAAATTGGATATATAACATGGTCGACGCCTCAATTTTCGGAGGTTCAATTAAAATGAAGATACATATATGATTTTGGATTTGTATAAAATTAATGACAGGTGATGTCATAGCGAGTTATCATGATCTCAGAAGATGAAGTCACGACGAGTTACAAATCTTCGCGAAGATAATGAAGAAAGAATTTTCCTAAGTGTTGAAGATTGATATGAACAAATTCAAATCAACTTGGGGCCTAATGTTGGGGATATAACTATTGAGTGTAAACCGCCCAGGAGGGGCCGGGTTACGCTCATGATGATTTACGAGAATTGAAGCCCATGAAGACATAGAAGATGGTGACTTACGAAGGAGACTTAACAAGAAGGCCCAAGGCCCAAAGGCGAGTTAGGGCCCATAGATGTAAACCGCCGTATGTATATGACTTGTATTGTAAGATAGGAAAGAGTAGATACCGAGCCGGACATGTTATGAGCCGGCTGGGATTCTGTGAACCGCGGGGCATCAACCTGTGTATATAAAGGGACGACCCGGCGGCGGTTTAAGGCCTGGCCATCGAAATCCTAGCAATACCACCCCCAACTGGATTAGGCCTTTACCTTCACTACAAGGGGTCGAACTAGTATAACTCCCTGTGTCCTTTGTCCCGTTTAACCCCTTTAAGCTAACTTTGTTGCGATGGCTCCACGACTAAGTCCTCACACTAGGACATCTACCGTGACAAACCCACGACACATCCCAATATGTGAATGAAACGTGTAGAGAGAGCTTGCAAAGATGGAGCGGATAGGGCAGGAAAGATTGTATGTATGTGGGTGAGAGAGTAGGAGACAAACCTAGAGAGAGAGAGAGATAGGCAGAGAAAGATAGAGGAAGAAGTTAGGTCTGTGAGAAAGATGGAGACATGTAATATACATGAGATGCTTGTGCATCCAGATTTTTTACACGTGGAAGGACAAGAGACAACAGGTTTGATGAGAGAGCTGGAAAAACATGTACGAGAGGGGAAGGATCTTGTGGGTTGAGGGATTGATATTTTTGTGGGAGAGAGAGGGATTGGTAATTTTGTGCGGGAGAGAGAGGGGGGGAGTCAGTCAGCCGTCGTCACATCATCCTACTTCCAAATGGCCCCGCATTCTCTAGTGCAGTGTGGTCGCCGTCTTCGATCTCCTCGATGCCCTCTTTGAAGATTGAGGTGGTGTGCATGCTGGGGTGCAGAGAAGCAGAAGCGAGAGTGGTCGCCATATAACCTTGGATGGGGATGAATTGTGTCCTCGGGGGAGGGGGGAGTGTGTGTGCAGTGTGTGTGTGCCAGATATTGAGAGAAATCAAACCTATGGAGAGAATGTGTGTGTATGTGATGGAAAGCTACATGCTAAATAGGGTTTGGATGAAGAGATTGTGCGTGCGAGATAGAGAGCGATGTGCGAGCCTTGAGGTGGGCAGGGGCCGGGTGAGGGTGTCAAAATGTGTGCGTTGATGCATGTGTTACATGCGATCATGTGAGGGACGGACGAATCGAGAGAGATGGTTGTTGTGTTCACTACAAAAAATACACTTCCATGATGATATGTGTTTGTCACAGTAGGTCGCATTTTCTGTCATGCATGTACATCCATGACGATTTTATGACAAAATCAAGATAGTCGTACCTGTGCTGTCGTAGAAGTGTTCCATGACATTACCAAAATTATCATCACGGAAGTGTCCACTTCCATGACGATAAATCGCACGTCACAGAAGTGCTTTCGTCAAGGGTGACCGACACGTGGCATCCACCATAACGGAACGCCGTTAAGATATCGGGTCGGGTTTTGGATCCGATAACCCGTTAACAGCCCCGACCAATGGGGATTTTCCATGTGTAAAATCATCATTGGCTGGAGGAGACACGTGTCAGGTCCGCGTTGGCACATGTGTCACTCATCCAATACGAGACGCGCCTATGATATGTTGACACATGGACCGGCCCATCATGTTTAAATGGGCCGGCCCAACTGAAGGCCCACAAGATTTTGCGGACCATAATGGGCCGGCCCAGCTAAAGGCCCACGAGATTGTGCAGACCATAATGGGCTGGCCCAGCTAAAGGCCCACAAGATTTTGCAGGCCATAATGGGCCGGCCCAGGTAAAGGCCCACAAGATTTTTGTGTGCCATAATGGGCCGACCCAGGTAAAGGCCCACAAGATTCTTGTGGATTCTAATGGGCCGGCCCAGCTAAAGGCCCACGAGATTTTGCCGACATTAATGGGCCGGCCCAGCTGTAGGCCCACAAGATTTTGAGGACCCTAGTAGGCCGGCCCATTAACTGGTTGCCATGTTTTGGGCCAAATGCCGGCCCATATTTGATCCGGTCCATTAATGGCCTGCCACGCTCCGGGCCTAATAGTGGCCCATATGAGATCCGGCCCGTTAAAAGCCTACCACGTTGTGGGCCAAATTATGGCCCAGATCAGGTCCGGCCCTTTAAGAGGCTTTGGGCTCAATTATGGCCCGTATCAGATTCGGCCCGTCAACTGGACACTATGCTTTGGGGCCCACTTGCTAAAGGCCCACTTAGTAATTCGGCCTGATATTAGTTTTGGCCTGTTAAGGGCCCGTTTAACATTTCGGCCCTATATTAATTTTGGCCTGTTAAAAGCCCGTCATATAGTTGGGCCTAACTACAGCCTGGTTTGCATCCGGCCTGCTCGCAGCCGATATCTGATTGTGCCAAACAAGGACCGAGACAATTTTGGCCTGTTAAAAGCCCGTGATTTGATTCGCACAATCATGGGTCGGGGTTCATTTAGGGCTGCTACCGGCCCATGAGCTGTTCGGCACATTTTAGGCCCAACCTACATCGTGATTGCATGACGGCCCGATTATGTACCGTAATTTTACGGTTTGGCCGATTTACTGCAAAGACAAGATATATATATATATATAGTAAAATAACTGCAGCATCGTGAATAAGAACAAACCTAGACTATACAATAAAGAAATTATGGCATATTATATCCACTGGGCATCAAAGTTCGCCACTATGATAATAAAGCACAAGCAGACAGCAGATTACATACACTGGGCATCAAAGATCACCACCAGTGCAAATAAACACACCGACAAAATAATATACAAAACCGACAACACTTCAATAGAGTTCAAGAAAGGTTAGCCCTGCTGGGGAGCTGCAGCGCAAGCAGCTGAGCAAGATGATGAGACTGCGCTTGTTCAACACTTATATCTTCCTCACTCTGAAAGATAAACAAACAGACATATGACAGGTTTTGCACATAAAAGTATCAGTGCTGACAATTCATCACATTTCTTACTGACAAATAAAGTGACACAATTTAAAATTGCATTAACACAATATGGTATTGTTCAGGTCAAGACATGGTAGGAAATGCCATTGTGAAGGAGTTGGCAGCTTCACGACACCACTGGATTACAGATCAAGAACTCATAAGTATCAATGGTTAGTGTGCTGTCAATTTATACCATTTCAGATTGGCAAATAAAGAGACGGTTTAAATAATAGTAGAATGATATGACATTGTTCATAGTTAAGACATTGCAGAATATGACATTGTGCTGTAGTGGGTAGGTTCACTACACCACTGGATTACAGATGAAGAACAGAAGCGTACATGCAGTGCAAAAGAAGATCACTTGCTCTGTATAGTTTAATTTACATGGTATGAAGAAGGAACTTGGTTGTACAACTGAAAACTTAAGTTGAGAAAGGACAAACTTTTGTTTATGAACTACATAATAAACTTTAAACAAGCAATTTGATGCAAACACCTAAAATAAACAGCTGTTGCAGTCATGCCTAACCAAATATATACAACAAAGTTTGAAGGCTTCAGATGGACAAACTTACATTATTGGTGAAGGCTCTATAAAGGCCTTGTCCATGCTGATGGGGGGGGGGGGCAATTCAAGAAGTTTACCACAGAATCTTCTTCAAAAGCATTGCCTTTATTCTACATTTTGTTAAGAGTAAATATAGATGTGATAATATACGAAAAATTGAGAATATTTAAGATAAGATGAAGAGTGATGCTACATAACCAAGTAGACATAAATGTAAGTGCAGCGATATAGGCAAAAGGTACAGCCAAGAGCAATGCACAGCTAAACTTCTTCAGTACCAACCTTATGGTAAGAGTAAATATAGATCTGATGTGTAGAAAATGGAGGGTAAAGGAAAATAAGCTACAGAGTGATGGTACATGAACATCTACCTGTCATTATAAGTACATTAATAAAGGACAGCATGTACTTACAAGAATAATGCAGAGCTAAAAAAACATTGGCATTGGATATATTCTACACTAATGTAACCATTCATATAGATCAGATAATTTGGAGCGAACAATTGATAAGCAAGCTATCATGCATACTGCTATCACATAATGAACCAGGTATGTATGCAAGTACAGTGATACAGGACAACATGTACTAACAAGAGCAAAGCAGCGGGCAACATATTTGCGATATCATGTCGTTCTTGTCAAACCGGAATTCTTCTTCGAGCAGATTTCCTGCAAAAAAGATCCGTAAGGCACATGTGGAAAAGTAGAAGTTCAAATTGTCATGTGATTTCATAGACAGTACCTCATCCTGGGAACGAGACCAGTGCATAACAAGGTTTTTCCATTCAATGTCTTCTAAATTTAGCATGGGAGACTTCACCGGAAATTCGTTTATAGACTTGCCATCAAAGTGTGATTTCCTCAGGTAACACCGATACTGTTGCAATGCTTCCTTGAAAGCACAAGCAAGCTTTGCTCGTCATGACTATTCAGATTGACCCTCGCCTAGTTACAACAATGTAATGTAAATCATTGATGTGTTCAATCAGCAAAAAACAGGAAAACAATAACCATGAATAATAGCACTTACACGTAAGTTGGACAGGAAGATGTGAAAATGGTGTTTGTCTTCACAATAATCTTCCCATGATGGGAATATATGCACGTAGTCCCTAACCACATTGAAAGCATTGTCCTTTAAACTAGGAATAAATGGAATGGGGTTCCAATCTGCAGGAATTGGCCATCTCTGCAGTTGGGATAGGTCTTCGGCCGGTGGACTTGTTGTACTTTTTGCTGGAGTGGGATTTTTCTATGGTACAGCTGGTGCTATGGCAAATGAAATCGGTATACCTTTTGCTGGAGTGCAGGTCCTGTGTGGTGGGGCTAGTGGTGTGGCCAGCGAAGTATGGGTACAGTCTGCTGGAGTCGGTCCTACATTTTGTGTCATTGGTTGTACATCCAATATGAGTGGGTGATGTCTGATTTCTCCGTCACCACCACGTTTTTGAAGGACTTTGCTGGTGGTCCTTCAGGTTCGGCAATCACCCTCTTCCTTTTTGATGTCTGATGCACAAGAATAGCATTTGAGTGTAAAAACATGGTATGATGACAGATGGAGTATGTATTGATAATGGACGGGCATGGCATCTCGACATATATGATGAGTAAACTAAGCAGATGGTGGTGCAACAAAGTACAAGAAATGCAAGACAACATATGCAAGATAACCGCAATCAATAAAACATTGCCAAATTAGAACAGGCACCTTGATGGGTGAACATGACAGGCCATCTACCTTTGACTCCTCGAGGTTAGAATAGTCATTAGGATCATATTCCGAACAAGAATCAACAGGTGGGGAGCGTATGAGTTTCATTGCATCCAGAATGGTACTCAATGCCTTGGTGCCAATTTTGTAAGTCATTGCAATGTTTAGCTTCAATAGTGGACTGCTGCTAGTGCGACACAAAGCAGCTACACATATCATAGTGTAGATATAACGGGCAAACCTTAAGCATTAGAGTAAAATCAGCAAAGTGGAACTTGCTGGAATATATGTGCTAGTATTGCTAGTATGACTAGAAAGGCTTCGGATACCAACTCTCTTCAAGTGAAGGTGCGGTACTGTTAATATCAGTGTAACTCTCAAAGGCGACACAGCTCCCGCATTTCCTTGCTATTCTTATAGGATTCAAGTGGGCCGGCCACTACAATTCCTATTCCTATGTTTACAAGATCCTACGAATCAAAGAGGCTCAAAGTGTCCATCACAACCGACCATATAGACCTCTACACTGCAAATGTCCCTGCTCATCTTCAGTACAAGGAACATACTATACTACTATCATACTCCCTCCGTTCCAAAATATAAGTCTTGGTAGAGATTTCCACTATGGATCACATACAGATGTATCCAGATACATTTTAGAGTGTAGATTCACTCATTTTGCTCCATATGTAGTCCATGGTGGAATCTATACAAAGACTTGTATTTAGGAACGGAGAGAATACATATTAAAGAAGAACGGAAGAGGAACATGGTAAAGAAGAGCAAGCAGATTTTGGATAATAAAATGTTGGTTGCGCAGTGCCCACACATGATGAACCAGAGCGCATTAAGAATGCAACTCCCAGCTGTCTCTCGACCATTTCAAGCGGTTGGATGAAGATCCTACGTCTCCTAACCCTTCTTCTTCCTCGTCTCTGATTCTTCCCATACAGAACACCGCACGGGCCGCCGGCCGGACCACCGGCCCCCATCGCCTGTGTTCCTCCGCCACCCCCACCCCCACCCCCGCCCCAACCCCCACCCGCGTCGAGTTTTCTTCGTTCGGCTAGGCCCCACAACCACCCGAGCCCCTTCGATCGCACTGGCGAACTCCGGCGAGCTCTAAAAAATCGACTGACCCAATTTTGAATTTTAGTCTACTGTGATTTAACTAGTGTGGAATATAAAAGGGGAAAACCATAAGCATTGGGAGTATAGTGTTGAGCGTGACATGGCGGATCTGAAGATGCAAACCGGACAAAGGCAACTTTGCAACCAAGACAAGAAATCAGAGTAAAGCAGTGGCGATCTATTTTCTTTCTGCGATAAATAAGTTGAGCAGATACGAAAGAGTACCGCCTATGGTGCGGCGCCGTGTACGCATCTGCTGAGAATTTGACGGTGCTGCGGTAGCAATGGCTGTCGGCGGCGTGGAAGCAGATCTAGGAGGGTAGACGGTGGCGGCGGGGCGCGGTGGACGAGATGATCGTAGGAGCGGCGCCGGCAAGGTGGACGGCGGCGGGGATGAAGCGAGAGGACGGGATGCAAGGATCCCGGTCCGAAGCCGTGGATGAGAGTGGTCCATCTCTTGTAATGGACGGCGGCGTCGGGGTATCAGCTCCGGCATGGTGGAGGAGGACGGCGGTGGATGGGGTGGCGGACGGTGGAGGATGGAGGAGGGTGTGGTGGAGAGGGTGTTTTGGCGCCCACGGAGTACGAATGGGGAACAGGGAGGTAGAGAGGAAGGGGGAACCATGTATTTAGGGCGCGCTTGTCTCAAATGCGAGGAAATTTACAAACTTAGCCCTCGTTTCAAATTTCTACTACATCACATCAACATTAGTCGGTTGGGGATAGGACGGTAATCTCGCATACACCGAATATTTGTCGACGAGAGTTTGTTTTTGGCGCCCACCGTGTATGAATATGAATCGGGGAGGGAGTCGATTTCGGCCGAGGACACATTGTGTTTTGGCGCCCACCGTGTATGAATCCGGGTGAGTGGCAGTTACGTCACATTTGGGTGAAATTACAAACCTACCCCTATCAAACCCTATAGAAATCCAGCAGATAGGCTTTGCGTGGCAGGGATAGGTAGTAGTGATTTCCATCTCGCATATTTTGGTTTCGGGCGGTTACTGCGACTTTCCCCGCTTCTTTCAAATTTTGCAGATTGCACGTTTAGCGTGCCAATTCAATTCGAATCCCGTTTGTATTCTATTTTTTTCGGGCGGGATCCATTTTCAATTGGAATTACATTCTATATACATCATTTTTTATATATACTTTCAAAAGCACAACAAAGAATTCTGCTCCTTTATATGTATAATATGATTTAGAAATACAACGATCTCGAAATCTTAAGGTTGAATTCAAAAAAAATTAACCAAATTATGTTCTACTAAAATGTATGGATCAGTAATATTTACATATTAAATAACATAGATGTGCGTGAATTCATATGAGTATGCATGTTTGATAGATCAATTTTGGTTCGAGTATGCATTACATGTATCATCATCTCGAATTCAAATATTTGAATCCCTTTTTTGTTCACTCCTTTCACGCCCATCTCTCTCGCATGCATGCTCCATCAGGTAGCTATCACTCTCTTTTCTCCAGCTCACCCGCACGCTCACTTCATGTTTCTCCTATCCTCGCAAACATGGTCTCTCGACATCTCCCTTTAGAAGTGTCACACTCTCCCTATCATTATACATTACACGGTTTTCATTATCTCTCATGTCTCTACTGTTCTCTGGTATCACTCGGTACCTAAGCTTTCTTTTTCACCGCCACACACACAGTCTCCACTCGTCTTTCACTTTGTCTTTCTCTCTATGGGATTCTCTCACACAACCTATATGTGTCTACATATGACTCATACCACTAAAATTACTCTCTCTCTCTCTCCTGTAGACACAACATTTGTTGCGGTCTCCTTTTCGTCTCCATCCCAGATTGACATTATTCATTTGTTTACCGATCAGACAACCCTGACTACCGTCTCCTCTCTCTCTCTCACAGACACACACACACAACTCCTACTTCCACTCCCCTTCCCGACTACCGTCTCTCTCTCTCTCACACACACACAAAACTCTCGCTTTCGCACCCCGACTCGTATTTCTCTCACAAACATTTATCGACTAGCTAGCCTCTAGATAGGTTTCTACACCCGCACACTCGTGCTTCCACCATCGCATACATGTCTCTCTCCTGCTCCTTGTATCTATGTAGATTTTTCTTCCCTTCTTGAGACACGCTCTCTCGATCGTGCACACACACACTATCGCCTCATTTTAAGCTGATACCTATCGCACACACACTCCTTGTGTCTTTTTCACACATGCACTCCATCCTCCTCCACTCTCCCTCTCTCTCACACACACATGGGCTTTTTGCAACAACTAGCAAGATGCCCATGCATTGCACGGAACATCAAGATGCATTTGTATGAGTAGTTTATCTTGTGGGGGAAAAGGATGAACGAGGGAAGGCCTTATTTGCAAATGTGGAGAGGGGTGTGGGTATCTTTTTGCAAAATTGCCATAGTTTCCTTCCTATCCGTTAGATATAGATCGGACGGCCTATATTGCAGGATGGCAGGCACACGATCATCACTGACAATGCTTTTTATAAGAGCAGGGATAAAAAGTAGAGTTGGTGATGATGGTGGGCCTGCCATCCTGCAATGTAGGTCGTCCGATTTATATCCGACGGATAGGAAGGAAAATATGGCAATTTACCCGCACTCTTCACCACATTTGCAGATAAGGCCTTCCCTCGTTCATCCTTTTCTCCCACAAGATCTTGATGTTCCGTGCAATGCACGGGCATCTTGCTAGTAAGAGTAGAAATTAGACATATACCACTTCTCGAATCTTGAAACCAACAACATTCCTCCCTTATCTCATCAAAACCGCTAAACGAATATATTTTGAGTGAAACATAACATATTTTTAGTGATATATGTATTTCAAAACTAGAATTTTTTTCTGTCAAATCGCTGAATATGTATTAATCTACTTTGATCGTGTGGCAACACATTGGCACATTGCTAGTAGTTATTATAATTTTTTGGACACCAGACAAACGATGGAGTACATATACAAAGAGAAGAGGCGCACGCACGCAGTCAACCTCTCGCTGTCTCGCACACATGAGTGTTACATAAAGGCGACGTTGACAAATAAACCCTAAAACCCTAGGTGCACGATTGCTGCATTCGCGGGTACCGGGTACGTGGTGGAGCACCTTTGTAGGAATAGTCAGCTCGTGTGATAATTTGATCCGTAGGAGTTGATGGTCGGGACCACAGGTGAATGACTTGGAGCGCGGTGGCTCGCTAGTTGCCACAGATCGAGTAGCCACGTTTAAAATATCGTTTTTTAGCGGGGTTAAGAGTTCCGATTTTAAATGGCGCGTTATAATTAGTAAGTAGTTTTTAGAATGATTGGTATGGAGCGAAAATGGAATTCATAGTACTACGTACCTCCTTGGCGTATGGTTGTACGGTTTTTTTGCGATGGAGGTTGTATGGGTTTATGTTGCGAGATGTTGAACCTGGTAGTTCTAGGGCAAATACTATGGTTTAGATTTAGATGCTGGTTTTCAGAAATGAAAATCGGAAGGGGAAACCCTTCTTTGATTAAAAAAAACTACTACCTCCATTCTGGTTTACTAGTCCCCATCATACTTTGGGTCAAAGTTTGTCCACGGATTTTACTTGTAAAATGTGAATGGAAAACGAGATTTTGTTATACCCAAACAAAAAAGGACTGGAGGGAGTGATTGCTCTGACACGGACGCGACCTCTCATAGCGCAGGCATTGAACCGGCGCACCGGCCAAGAGGGCCGCACTCGCTGCAGGCCCGGCTGAGCACGCCTCCTCGCCACGTGCAACCAGCTTAAGACTGCTCTGCATGCCTTCATTGAATCCGCGCATGTGCCAGCAACACGTCCTTCCGCGAGCTAGCAGGCATTTTCGAACACAAAAAATGACTAAAATATAATTAACTTACGCATGGTCTTGACTTGTTGTGCTCGCACCGGTAGTAGGAACTAGTAGAGGATTTTCTTTATTTATAACTCTCCTCGCATCTTTTTTGGCTTTGAAGTGAATCATGGTTGTGGACATTATGTATGAATGTGCAGATATCTGTGAACATGAGTTTGATGTGGAAGTTGAACTTGGAATGTCGGGCTTGCGCGTGAACTATACCATGTCCAATGCTTCGTCTGTTATTGTTTGGAAAGTAATTGCTGTTATTACATGACCTGAAAGAACATTTTGTTCCACATCAGTAGATGCACGGACATCACAACAGGCATGTTGACTGGATAAAAATTTGAACCTAGCTATTATGAAGGAAATTTTGTATTGACAACAGTTTTAGATAGCAGGAGACGCCTAGCCTGTTCTGCCTCTGCTAGCTTATTTCTGGCTTCTTCCATCTCTTCTTTGGCTTAGGTGAAGAGAGCATCTGATTGCTCTTTTCGCTTCTTCAGGAACTCAGCTACATTCTCAAGGGCTGCTGCACACTTTCTTTCAGCCTTAACTAATGCCACGAGGACACGAACAACTGACGACTCCACCTGGCTTGTGTGTAATCCAGCATCATCTGGGAATTTGCACCTTGTGTCTAATCCAGCATCATTAGGGAACTGGCACCTTGTGTGTAATCCAGCCTCATTTTGGAAACATGATCTCGAGGTTGACCATACTTCCCTCCTCGCAGGAACTGCATCCTGACATGAAGTTACTTCTTTTTTAGATCAATACTCAGAGCAACCTAGATCCATTTAGTAGAAGCCAAATAAACAGAACTCGGAGAAGTGAATTCAAAAGGAAAATAAAAATAAAAATAGACTACAAGGTGAGAACACCCACTTCCTACATCAAGCTAAAAACGAAAGCATTAGGACGATTAAGACTCTTCTTATTACACATCGAAGAACACCAGACTTAAGAGAAACAGAAACTACAACATATACACATCGAAGAATACGAGGCTACACGAAAGTAATTGAAAGGGTGTTACTTACCAAAGGTCGTTTTACAGGTTCGGTGCAGCTCCTCTTTAACTTGGCACGCTCCTGGAAGATGTCCCAGATATCCCGTGTTTGGTCTTCATTGCTCCTCTGCATGTTCGCACTCGTGGTTTCAAAATCTCAACATGGCAAGAAAAATATACTACTAGTAATACTCGCGCATCTTATGGGCAACATTAAAGCACTCATCTGCCATGTTAGAGCATCTCCAACAGAATCGCAATGCGCGGCGCTTTAAAAATCTCAACATGCTATCTCTACTCTCTTCTCTACTGTTATATTTATTTAATATTTAATATTTATCTCTACTTCCTTTACTGTCTACTTTTTTCTCTATACTTTTTTTCTTGCAATATAGGTCGTCCAATTTATATCTGATAGATAGGAAGGAAACAAATGGGAATTTTGCAAAAAGATGCCCATACCCCTCTCCAGATTTGCAAATAAGGCCTTCCCTCGTTCATCCTTTTCTCCCACAATATAAACTACTCATACAAATGCATCTTGATGCGTGCAACGCATGGGCATCTTGCTAGTTCTAAAAACCTTTCCATCATTTGCCACACTACTGGTTGCAGATGAAAAACCTACCCAAGCGCAGCGCGATAGAGGAGCGACGCACAATTACAAGCTGATATTCTGTTGGACAATGGAGGCTATAACCAATTACTTTTATGGGAACAATAGCACCCAGGAAATTTGAAGGGTAGGTATGAACAAAATTGGAACTGCACATGTACTGCTAAGTGATTCAATACACACATTACCAATCGAGGAGGAGAACGATGGTCGCGGCGGCCTCTATGAGTCATGGTCGGCAAGGGGAGTCAGTTCATTGTCCACGACGGTGGTACTTCTGCGCTTGGCGTCGGATTCCGGGAAGCAGACCCGAGACCGTGGAAGACGATGCCGGGGAAGAGGCTCCGTGTACGATGACGACAGTGGACCGGCTCCAGTGCAGCGTACAAGGTCGTCGATGAGGCAGATGTGCTGCGGTGGATGAGTGCGCTGATGTAAAGGGGAGGAGCACGAAGGCTGCGGTGTCGTGGAGAAGTCTATTTTGCGGTGGTGATAGAAAATGGGGAGTATTCAGGTGTACTATTCTGGGTGCTGGGGTGGGGTTGGCTGGGTAGGGTGAACCTGAAGTTACGAAAAACAGCCCCCTACCAAGCGTCATCCGTAGGCCTGTTCTGAAGGCTATGATGGTAACTTCCCACTGCTCGAATCAGGGTCGCAGGAGATTTTCCCGCCGACCTCAAAATTTTGTGACACTAGACTCCCCGTGTGGCATGTTGAGTGATTCGGCTAAGCAACTAGTGAGTAGTAGTAGTAAACTCTTCATATTAGGTTTGACCGAAGTCAAACTTCCTAACGTTTGACCAAGTTTATAGAAAAATATAAACATTTACCATAACAAATATGGTGAAAGTACATTCAATAATGAATTTAATGGTATTTATTTGTTATTGTATATGTTAATATTTTTTGTTATAAGCTTTCTGAGAGTTACAAAACTTGACTTTGACCAATGCTAATACGCGGACTTAAATAAAAACGGAGGGAGTACACATTTGTTTTCTTAGTTTGTAGTGAACTAATCATTTGTTGAAATTGTGAAATAAATATATTAGGCTATTGACTTCGAATGTAATGGTCTATACAATTCAATAGTTACAATCATTGTCGAATCCCAAGATGTATACAAGGTCTATAGTACTTCACAACATGCTCAAACTCACATAATCCCAGTCAAATGAGAATCTAAATGCATTTCATAGTTATTACTTTGTAGGATGCAACAAAAACAACCATAACTCTACATCGGCCATTATAGAAGCAAAATTTTGACATATCCCAATGTGTGAATGAAACGTGTAGAGAGATCTTTTGAAGATGGAGCAGATAGGGCGGGAAAGATTGTATGTATGTGGACGAGAGAGAGTAGGAGACAAACCTAAAGAGACAGAGAGAGAGATAGAGAGAGATAGAGAGAGGAAGAAGTTAGGCCTGTGAGAAAGATGGATAATGTAATATACATGAGATGCGTGTGCATCTGGATTCTGTATACGTGGAAGGAGAAGAGACAACATGTTTGATGAGAGAGCTGGAAAAACATGGACGAGAGGGGAAGGATCTCGTGGGTTGAGGGATTGACAATTTTGTGCTGGGGAGAGAGGGATTGGTAATTTTGTGCAAGAGAGAGAGGGTGGGGGGAGGAGTCAGTCAGCCGTCGTCACATCACCCTGCCTCCAAATGACCCCGCATTCTCTAGCGCGGTGTGGTCACTGTCTTTGATATGCTCGATGCCCTCTTTGAAGATTGAGGTGTTGTGCATGTTGGGGTGCAAAGAAGCACAAGCAAGAGTGGTCACCGTATAACCTTGGATGGGGATGAATTGTTTGCTCGGGGGAGTGTGTGTGTGTGTGTGTTGTGCTGCGTGTGTCTGTGTGTGTGTGTGTGTCAGATATTGAGAGAAAACAAACCTAAGGAGAGAAATGGGTATTCACGAAGAGATTGTGCAAGCCTTGAGGTGGGCAGGGGCCGAGTGAGGGTGTCAAAATGTGCGCGTTGATGCATGTGTTGCATGCAACCGTGCGAGGGACGGACGAATTGAGAGAGATGGTTGTTGTGTTACGGATGCTCCTCTCTCTGTCTCTCTCTCTCCCCCCCTCTCTCTCTCACACACACACACAAGTAAACTAGAAGACCGTTCTCTCATGTATACACAACGTATCGGCATCTGTCTATGTATCACTCATGCATTATCATTTGCACATTCACACCTCTCTATGTCTGTATCACACGCACCCCAGTAGGGGAGAGATCTCCGCGCGCACCCCAGTGTTTGAACCTCAAGGGTCTGCCGGAACCCAAAATTCGACAGTATGACAGAAAAAAATTCGTTCGGCCCAAAATGTCACCGATGTGTCTTTTTTGTAGTGGTTACGGATGCTCCTCTCTCTCTCTCTCCCGCACACTCAAGTACAAATAGAAGATTGTTCTCTCATGTATACACAACGTATCAGCCTCTCTCTATGTCTCACTCATGCATGATCATTTGCACATTCACACCTCTCCATGTCTCTATGACACGCACACTGTCTCCACATTGCCCTTCCGCCACAACACACATATGGACACATACACACGTTCTCTCTTAGTCACACACACAAAATCGGTATTAAAAAAAACTAGGGCACACCTAAAACGTCCAAATCCAAATAAACACGAACTGGAGCTAAATTCAAATATATGGAAATATTGTAGCGTCAAGAACTTTCGCAGGAAAAAAAAGTTGAGTAATATTCGAGGATTATTTTCACACACAAAAAAAGGTTCGGTGGATGTCCTTCGAGCGCGACATGGTGACGCACCGTTCGATCGACCGCGCGGCCGTGGTTCACGCGCTTGCACATGATTCTGTATCATGGCTGTGGTACTAACTAATAAAAGCGCTGCCTTAGTCTAATGTTTACGTGTATTAGTACAGTTTTCTATTAAGTTTGACCAACCATATATATAAAACTAAAGTAAGCTCCCACACGCGCACTCATCAATATGCCGCCGCCGTTGCGCATGCCGGCGCCCGCCTGCTCCGGCTAACAATTTCTCGCCCATCACTGCCGTGTCGCCGCCATCCCTATGCCATGAAGCCGAAGGCTCGCCCGCTCACGTTGTCTGCAGTCCCTCCTCGCGATGCCGCCGCGCTGCCAAGCACGCGAGCAGCTGGTGGAGCCGCGTCTATGCATGCAGCGTACGAAGAGGAGGATGAGCACGTGCTCTAGCACGCCGGCGAGGAGGAACTAGCTTGTCATTGTCGTCTCCGCCCGCGCGGAGGAGGTGCGCATGGTAGCTGTCGCGGCGGGAGCCGGTCGCGCACGCGTCAAGCCCGCAAACCGGGTGCGGATGCGGAATCTACCTTCGAGACCTTGAATGCCACGTGGATCTTGCAATCCGAAGGAGCAATTTGGGTTAGTCGATTCATGTGAGCCGTTTGATGCAACATGGATGGCTAGAAGGGCTTCTTCCACCTCTTCTGTCGTCTTTTTCCTTCACTCCGTCGAACTTCTTTCACAAATCGACTGACCCAAATTATACTACTAGTACGAAAAGTACAGTAGGAACACGAAGATACGAGTAGTAGTACCAACTGCAAGAAGAACTGTAGTAAGACATAGTACTAGTACTACTGTACGTACTAAAGAGTTCAAATAACGAGAAAGAACATAAACATAGTTCATGCTGGGGCCTCAGCACAACACACCCTTGAAAATAAACTAAGCAACTAGTCCTCTTGACACCGTAGTAGAACCAGCATGAGCGACGACACTTCCACCTACTCGGAGTCCGAGTCCACGTCCTCGACTTCATCCTCGACTTCGTCCTCGTCCGTCTTCCTCTTCCTCTTCCTCTTCGTCAACGCTTCTTTGCTTGAACCGGACACTGGGCTCTGCTTCTTCATCCAACCCTTGTAGATATTTAAACAAAGGTAGGCATCCATTGCTGCGTACAGGATGTGATCTTCATCTAATGTCTTCGACTCCCATGCATGATGAAACTCGTGATGAGGTTTCTTCAGTTTAGCGTACGAAGGATCAATCATGGCTGCTGCCAGGGTCAGCATTGAAGGTCAAGAGGAGGACACCAGGCTTGCCTTCTGGAGATCGAAGGGCTGGCCTACAACGAGACCTATCCGACGCAGGACATGCATGTCGTTCTTAAAGCCTACAGTAACGAATTTCACTCTTTTGTCCTTGAGGAAGTTCTTAAAATCCTGGCACTCAACGTCGACATGGCATATGTGGTAGACCAAGCAAACATTATGTACGCAAACCTGGATCACGGCGGGCTTCTTCCTCTCTTCATCCTTTAGATCCTTCTCTCATCCCAGGACTATGGTGTACTCAACATCTAGCCCAGCGACCCACTCATCCGTTGAACTGTTGAACATGCGTAGGAAGCGAGCAAGCCATGCTTTCACCGTCCCGGATCCACGTGAGTAGATGACGGTGAACTGATCGCCGGTGATGGCTCTAACTTGGTACTCAGCGGCGACCATGGAGATTTGGGAGGCCATGGATTTTGGAGGAGGGTTAGGAGAAGTTGAAATGTTGTACGCCGCAAAAAAACTGGGAGCAAACTAATGTGAAAGGACGGGACGACTTGGAGCGAACTGTTGTAAGGTAGAAGACGGGGATGAGTAGGGCGTGCAAACGGCGTGGGGTTGCTGGCTTGCCCGGTGGATAAACGGCTGCAAGCCCCCAAAGAGTTCTTGAGAACTATGCGGGACCTACTAGATGTCATGTCTACTAGACCCATATCGTAGGCCTGACGGTATAGCTTCTGCCTGTTCGCACGCCATGCCGGCGTGTGGATGTAACTTCACTTAATTCCGTCAAATGTCGCGCCTCCCACGACCTTCACCTCCCTCGCGCGGTCGCGCCCTTTGAGACTTCCACCGGCTATAAATGAGCAATTTTTTTGCCTTTTTTTAGACAAGCAATTTTTTTGCCTACTCCGCATGCATGATACTCCCTCTGGTCCTTTTTACTCCCGTCAACCATTTGCAAAGTGTTTGACCAAATTTATACTTTTTTTGAACACCACCTTATATTAATTAACCAGCCACACCAGTACACTCATTCGTTACAATATTCACCACACAGGGCGGTACGTTATTTACAAGAATACCATCTAATCTATTGTCAAAGCTATACTTAGCGATTAAGTGTGCCACCTTATTGGCCGAACGGCTAATCTTTGACAATTGAAGATTGTTGATCAACTTTGAGATGTTCAACGCTTTCATCTTCAGGTCACGCATAGCAGACCTGTCATAGTCCCCCGATGCAAGAGACGCTACCACAAAAAAATGTGTTTACCAATGCATGCATGAACACTAGTTACTCTAACCCCCCTCTCTTCTTTAATTCTTTGCCACATCAGCATGTTTGCTATTCCCGTGTGCATGATACCAGCTAAGATACCACCATTATGGCCAGCCTTAATCATCGCATGCAATAATTTAGTGCACCTTGAAATATGAACATGTGCGGGGCGTGTATGTTTTTAATGACTTGAGACTATACCTAGCCCAGCATGCAAGATGACTTATTATGCACCGTTCCCCATACCTGCAGGAAGCCTGTGTGAAAAAATCTGCATGCATGACTCTCCTCCCCCCACGCTCGTCCAATCCGTTGTGACCAGCAATATTTCCACCCCTTCGCTCCCCCGTAATTTACTCCAATAAATATGCCCACGTAGTTGTTACTTAACTACAGGTGCATTGGGTCACTAACATATGGGCCCAACAGGGGTGTGCCCCACATGTCAGTGACGCAACTGGACCTGTAGTTAAGTCAGTGCAGCTCAGTCCATATCTTATGTAGGTGTGCCATTGCTCCCTATAAATATTGCGCCTCCCACGACATCGCTATCTCCTCCCCCTCACGTTCACATTCATCGCTATCTCCTCCCCTCCCTCTCACGTCGACCACCATGGCATCGCCCCTCCCAAGCCCTAGGAGCCCCTCGCTGCACCGCGCGGACGGTCACGGTTCCGTTCGTCGCTGCCACTAGTGGAGGAGGACGCGTCGGTGTTCCGCTCCTCGCCGCTACGCGACGCATCGCCGTTCCGTTCCTCGCCGCCACTAGTCGAGGAGGACGCGTCAGCTTTCCGCTCCTCACCGCGACGTGACGCGTCGCCGTTCTGTTCCTCGTCGCCACTAGTCGAGGAGGACGCGTTGGCATTCTGCTCCACGCCATGACGCGTCGAGGTGGACGCGTCGGCGTTCCCAATCTCGCCAGCACGCGCGTCGGAGGATGCGTCGGCTCCCCGCTACAAGGAGAACGCCGCGCTGCCCGCTGTGCCCCCCAGCCTTAAGGAGCTTTGGAAATAAATGGGCGTCGTCTTGTGGGAGGCTTTGCCTCCAGCAGAGCATGCCAAAATAGAGGCGGAGAAGAAGGCTGAGGAAGAGAAGCGCACCGCGGAACAAGCTGCCTGGGAGGCCTATGTCGCATCCGAGAGAGTCAGGCAATTGGCTCTTTGGCAGAAGGATCGTGCGAGGGCCGTGAGGGTGGCGGAGGACGCCCGTGCCGACGCCTTGAGTGCAGTCGGGCCCAAGTGCCTCATCTACGCTTGGCGGTACGTGGACCGGGTGCACGCTTCCAGTGAGGAGGAGTACCTATTGGCGCCGGATCACCACACCGGTGAGATCGCGCTCTCCTGCCGGCAAGCCGCCAATCAGCACCTCGTGAGTTGTGAGGCTGAGGAAGAGGCGTTGTGTCAGCGCGCTGGGAAACGGATGCGCACCAGGGCACTCGTGGCGCGCCGCAAGTGCTCCTGCGAGCGCCGTAGCTTTTAGGAGGAGTATAATTTTTGTTTCGTAAGTCGATCTCATTAGTTTTGGGACGCAAATGAGAAATCTCAAACGTTCAGGAATTTTTAGCATCCTTAATTAAGTATGTAAAAGGGAAAGTTTGGAAACCTTGTGTATTTGTAGGCATTTTGCAAGTACGTGCATATAGCACAAACTTTACTATATACTATCGCACTACACGTCTCTCTCGATATATGCTTGCAGACTATGCTACTCCCTCCGTCCAGGTCAATAAGTCATCTTTGGTTGTGCACCATGACCAAGAAGGAGGGAAGACTTATACACTTAGACGGAGGGAATACTACTATTACTTAGTACATGCAAATGCATGTTTTAACATTACGATGCGGTTTTTGTAAAAGTAGAAAAACAACACTAGTCAAGCTTGTGAAACGATTCAATGCAAAACAAATGCAAAATTGCTCGTTTGATTGTTTACTTTTAGCTTCCTTCTCTATGGTTATTTCTCTGTCGTACTTTGTACGGAGTATCTCACTGGTTGGAAAGGCATGCAAATTCCCAAACCGCTTCCTACACCCTGTATCAAATTTTTTGCCTAACAAGTTGTGCCGTGCAATTGGAATTCCAACTTGAGTACTACTACTAGTAGTACCAGGGGCCAGTTCTTTTAGGCTTCTAGATTAGTAATCGCGTAACTACTACCTCCGTCCTAGTTTATAGGTCCCCATTGTAATCTGTGTCAAATTTTGATAATAAATTTAACTAATGAAATGTTAGTGCATGTCACATGCACTACTCCATCCGTCTAGGTGAGTAAGTCATCTTAGGTTGTGCACCGTGACCAAGGAGGAGGAGAAAACAAGAAACGTTAATGTTTATTTGCTAATTAATATTATTGCATGCAATGAACTAACCATTGCATGTCGTGTTTGATATCTCAAGTCATTAAAAGCATGCACACTCTTTATCTCTTATTGGTTGATATGTCAAGAAACAAGAAACGAGGTAGAAGTTAATGCACCGCGCCTAAGTGTTTTGGGATTATTTGGTTTTTGTAAGATGACTTACACACCTAGACGAAGGGATTACAATGGTGAGGAATAAACCAGTTAAATCTTTGGTCAAAATTTAGCACAAATTACAATGGTGAGGAATAAACCAGGACGGAGCAGTAGTTTAGAATCCCAAATAAATGAGTGAGGCACCTTATTGTTACTCCACTGTGACTAGTCTTGTGGGAAAAGCTGGGGAAGCCGCCAAAAGAACTGGCCCTAGGAGTAGTAGCTAGGGATCGAGTGTGCGAGATGAACTGGAGAAAGTAAATGCAGAGAGATGAAATGCAAAAAAGACGGAGGCATGCGATGGTTGCTTGTCCGTTTATTTTACAAGGACACTTATTACTGGGAGTGGTTGGGTTTTGTGATATGACGGCTTTACGGCCGCGCCACGAGCGGGGTGAGAGGTGAGACTCCCGTGCAGCGCCGCCCTCTACACTTGTACTACATCGGTCGTGGTTTATTAGTCCCCCATTGAATTTGACTGAAGATTTAACTGACAAAATGTTATTGCATGTCAACAAAAACTATATCGTTGGATTCGTATTTGAACATAGTTTTGAATGATATAATTTTCGGTGACATGCATCAGCATTTATCATACTATATATAATGTTAGTTCAATTTTTGGTTGTACTAATCTATAGTAGTAAGGTGCCCGTGCGTTGCACCGAAGAGTGAAATGCATTGATCGGGGAGTTGTTTATTTTGACAAAGAATGTGGGGGTCATCTCATGTGTAACGGGTATCGATAGGTTTCTTCGAATATTATTTCATCTCTAGAGTTCACAAACATCCGGGTGAAAAAGATAAAAATGTATCTTTTGCAAACAAAGGCGTTCAACTATTCAACCTGCATCCAAAACTTGTGAAGAAATAACACTTATTGTGCTTTGCAAGAAATGACCTTTAAGAATTAGTTTTTGAGTATCGATTGTTATACATGTTGGCTACAGATGACATGGCACTTTCTTATAGTCAACAGTTGGCCATACTATTAAGTAATATTAACCATGCCCTTATACACCTAGACGGAGGGATTAAATTAGGATGACTTGCAAGCGGGCAGAGGAGATGTAAGAAATGGTTCATCATAAGTCTTTCACCAGTACTGTAGTAAAAATTCATACATGGAAGATTCTAGACTAAACCATAAACGGATACACTTTTATTCATGTGCGATACTCCAATAGAGCAAGTTCCTGCATGGAAGTTTCCACATGCTTAGACAGCGGATTACATTGAGCGAAGACTAATGATCAACATTTAACTTGATAATGCATATGTCCAGGTGAACCTCCTTGGAGTCCCCGTGCACCGCGTCAGCAGGTAAAGGATGCCATGGTTTTCCAAGTCCACATTGGTGGGATAGTCCCAGCTCCCCAGAGTCCAAGTCCGTTCGATGAGGCCGGTGTCGCCGCCCACGCGACCCAGAGGGGTAGTAACACTGACCACGCACCCGTACATCGGCCTCGTGTCAGTGTCAGCGTCAGCGGCGTCGCCCCTGACGCACATTACAGAGACGGGGTGGCATCCTGCGGGGGCCTCGCCGGTTCCCACGATCAAGAGGAAGACGCTGCCCTCCTCCTCCGAGACTAGAAGGCGGCGGTGATCCTCCAGCGAGTCCAGCATGGTGAACGGGTAGCACGTCTTGTACTTGATGTTCTCCGCCAAGGGCCAGGAGTGACCGCTGCACGCATCCGTGAGGTGATGCACCATGTCCGCCGGCGAGCCACAAAACGGCATCGGGCACTCATAGTAGTGGACGAAGGCCTCCTTGGAGTCATCGACCAGGCCGTCCATGAAACGGGAGTGGCTGTAGGGGACGTTGCGCCATTTGAATATATGAGCCAGTTACTACGAGATTTAATCCGAATAAGCACAAAATAAATTATAATTTTACCATGATTTCGAACAAGAAGGACAGAAACACATACGGTGCAACGGGAGCAGCACCGTTGGCATTGAAGTTGTCGCCCATGTCCAAACACCATGTAGACACGGTCTTTGAGCACGGTTCGTAGTCGTTCCATGCTCGGGCATTGAAGTTTGTAACTATTTTAGATTAGAATATACTACTCCTCCGGTGCTAGTAGTAGAGCAGAGTCCTACTCTACTACTTTACTCAAGCAAGTTAGGGCATAGCACTGTAGGGAGTACCAGTACTGTGATCACTCAAGCAAGTTGTCTGGCATCAACATGACCCTACGCTGCTGGTATGTGTCTCGTAAGTCAAGCGACGTGCTATAGTCATCATCACCTATCCACTTCCCGCAGCAACATATTCTCTTCTCCATCTTTGTCCGCACATAATCTCGTCCAATCTTCCATCCCCGCTAAGGCGCCTCCCCCCTTGTCCGAAACCCAAGCACTAACAATGGCAGAACCGAGCAGTGTCCACCGAAAGAGTGGCTAGAATTCGCTCCCCACAGAGGTAATCAAGCTCATTGTTTCGCGTGTGGACAATCTCAGTACCATGCCGCTCGCCACATGCTCGTCGGGGCTGTACTGTTTACTCAAAGCCCTCAGGACGGAGCTTTTTAAGCCAGCTCCTTGCTTGCTGATGCCGCCTGATATTTAGAAACGGCGTGTCACGCAGCATAACGATCGTAGGGTGGCGAGCACCAACCCCCTTGACTGCAATCTGATCCCCGTCAGCCTCAACTACATTAACGGTATGTACTGGGTCGGCATGAACACGTCTTGGATGGTGCTCGTCGACGGTCGCGGCATCTGGATGCTCGTGGAGGTCTACACCCGGCGATTGATCCACCTTCCTTCGATTAACACTGCACTGCTTTGGCACCGCGGCCCAGAATACTCGGAATCTTATAGTAGCCAACATGATACCAAGTTTGATTTGCTCAAGGTTGTAATCTGCCAAGTGCCCACAAGATCTGCGAATTATAAAGACTTCGGGCTAATTGTGTTCTTCAACCGCGGTCTCACCTATCTGGCAGGTCACTGCAGTAAGTGGATAAATCTGCACGTCCATCGCAGGATCATACATCCTCCATGGTTCTCTGATGCCATTGAACACAAGGGCTTCATTTACGGTGTCGACTCCTTCTATGGCTGGACGTATTGCTAGCCTACTCCAGTCATCACTACAAACGGCTGTTACAGCAGTATGTTACTTTCCTATGATATCATGATGGCTTGCTTATATTACTGTCAACATTTGCCGAAAAAATATTCATGCTCATAACATGTTGTTCTTAAAATTGACTAAATCAAGAGCCCTTTTTTATTTGACTCCAACTTGATATGATGTTGTAGGCCGCCTAGTGTCCCTACCCTTCCTAATCCCAGAACCTTTCAAAGAAAAGTGGCATGGCAGTTGCAGGTGGTTCCTGGCTCGACCAGACGATGGCGAAAGATTGATGATCATTCGCACGTACCGGACGTGTTGTTTCACGGAATACAATCACAGTCACTGCAAGGTCTTTGAGTAGGATCCCAGCTTCTCTGGGCATTCAGGAATTTTTGACTGGAGGCTGGTACGTAGCCTTGGTACACGCTCTCTATTTGTAAGACTGAATTATCCGATTAACCAGGAGATAACCGACGGCAAGGATCATGATGGCAGTGAGGTTTCGTTCATCAGGCAAAACTGTGTGTACACAGCGTACCATGCATCTCTGCATGCACCATACCCTGATATATGCCACCATGCTCTACGGCCCAAAGTAGGAGAGAGGGTCGCAAGTATCAGACTTTGACCTGCTGGCTGGAGTTTCCCCCGTCAGGCACCCATCTGGTTCAAGCCATCAGCCAATCTCCACAGCTTAATAAATAGTAATGTCTAACTGAGCCAGTTAGTTAGATGCGTACACTTGGTGTAGTAGGATCTTTATTTAGATTGATGCATATACTTGTTCTTTTTTGGTAGCCCTTTTGTAATGATGGCTGATGTTTGGTTTGGGAGAGAGAGGTGCGTCTTCACTCTTCTGGCCTGCTTACTGCTTCTGTTGCACCCCCAGCCCTGGTTGCTGCTGCTGCTGTTTTCAAAGTACAGTCAGTAGTGTATTTCGTCTGTTGGTTGAATAAATGTGTTGTTAGAATGACAAACACAATGTTTTGGAAGTCGTTGCACGGTTCGATCCTTTAGTGCCCCATACCGTACGTAGCGCATACTATTTTTCGTACGAAACACATTTTCCACTTGTTGATAACATGCAGCCCACTGATGAAGGCCCAATAGAGAAGCCCATAATTAACTGGAAGGGAGGCTCTCACATGAATCCGTCCCAGGTACATGCTCATGGTCCCCTAAACATAAATAAGTAAATAAATAAAGCTAAATGCTCATGCACTAGTTCTTTGGGAAAATAGGTAGCCCAGTATTTCTTTTTGAAGAATACCCAAGCTAGGCCTATTTGTTTTCTTCGAATTACTGGGCTCCAAATCTTTCAAGACGGGGAGGGATGCATTCCGGCCTAGCTTAAGAGTATGGTCAATGTCTGTTAAAAGTAATATCAAAAGGGGTTGAAAATTCCAAAAAAATTATAGCAAATGGGATATAAGTTTCTTTTTTGTTTTTGTTCTTCACTGATATCTTATACGTATTTCATTGGATTTAACATGACATAGTACTAATTTATTTTTAAATTTGTTTTAGTATGGCTATTAATTTTTGGATTAAGAATATTTCGTTCCACAGCAAAAATTCACGAATTTTCAAAATTTCCCACATATTTAGTTAATTTTTTGACCCTGGTACTGATAAGAAAATGGCCAGCAATTCTAAAAATGGAAAATGGGCTGCAATAAATTCCATATGAATTAGAAAATGAGTAAAAATTATAAAAATAATAGCAAATGGGCTGTACATGCCACAGATTTCTAGGCTGACTTGTTTACGCAAGGTTTTGTCAGTGAACACACGATTCTAGCAGTAGTGACTGTTGGATGTCCATCCATCAGTCGACGTGCTTCTTCAATCTCTGATCTTCCTGCTCCAGCCGCCTAAACTAGCGCCGGCGGGACTGCCTGCTCCCTCCTCTTGTGTCCCACTGTGATGCCGCGCAGGCTTCCCCGGCCCACCCTACTCCCTCCGCTGGTCTGGCCACACACAATCAACTGCCTGCTTATTACGCGAAAAAAATGATTCCTCCCACTGAGATCTGGGGCGCACCGGTTGGGAGGCTGACTTGTGGGCCTACTAAGTTCACGCGTACGCAGGGCTTGTCAACTTAGTCAACAAACGATTCTAGCAGCAGTAACCGTTGGATTTGAATCGAACAGTCCTGCTGCTTCTTCAATCGCTGCTCTTCTTGCACCAGCCGCCCAAACCAGCACCGGGGAGACCGCCTGCTCCTGCCTCCAGTGGTCGGCTGTGCTGACGTTGAGGCCTCATCGCCCCCTACTACTCCCACTGCTAGCCAGGCCCTGCGGCGACGGCAGCCTCACACCGCAGCTGAACTAGTGAACCGTCGTACTCCTCTCCGCGTGGGCATCCACTGCCGCGTCTTCCCCGACTTCGCGTCGTCCCCTTCCTAGGCCTCGTCGTCGTCCACCGCCTTGGTGCTCTCGGTGCAGCGTGGTCAACGTGGTCAACGACATTCCATCGGAAGAGTACTGTATGTGGAGAGGCTGACAGCTGGGTCCATGGCCACAGCCCAGATTTTTTGCGATTTGCCAAGTAAGTCGCTTTGTCAGGCCTGTTGGGCTGTAAATCTTTCAAGACGAGGAGAGCTTTTATTCGGCTGGCCGAGAAAATGGCCCATCAGTAATGAGAAATGGGTTGTACATTTTTAAAACACATCAAACCGGCAATTAGTTTCAAATATCTTTTTTTTTCATTTCGAGATTTTAAATTACATTAATTTTTATGCGTGGAGAATTTTTGTTGGATTTTATATTGATATACATTTATTTTTAAAATCAGTTTGAATGTGAGTCAAAATTTCGGGATTAAAAACAGTTCGGACCGCACCGAAATATGCAAAATTTCGTATAATTTTTTAACCATGGACACAATATGGGCTGTAATGCTAACAAAAAGAATATGGGCTCCAAATAAAACCTTAATAATTAGCAAATGGGTTGTAAATTATTAGAAATAATGGCAGGTGGGCTGTATGCTATTTTCCACAGATTTGAGGCTTTCCTAAAAAAAGGTTGACGCACAAGCAGTGCCTGTTGGATGGCCATCCAACGGCCGCCGTGCTTCTTCAATCTCTGCTCTTCCTGCTCCAGCCGCTCAAACAAGCGCCAGCGGGACTGCGTGCTCCCTCCTCCCCGCAACCGGCTCTGCTGCCGTGCATGCCTCACCGCCCCACCGTACTCCCATCACTGGCCTAGCCATCCCTCTACTCACCCACACCTGCTGTTATTCTCCGGCGATGGCAGACGAACCAGTAAACCGTCGTACAGCCGTACTCCCCTCCGTGTGGGAAACAACTGCCGGGTCTTCCTTGCCTCCGTGTCGTTCCCTTCCTAGGCCTCGCCGTCGTCCACCGCCCTGGTGCTCTCGGCGCAGCCTAGTCAACATGGTCAACGACGGACATGGATCTGAAGTGGACTGTACGTGGAGAGGCCGACAGCTGGGTCCACGGTCGCACGCAAGGAAATGCCTCCTTATTACTTGCAAAATAATGATTCCTGCTCCTGGCGTTAGAGCCTCAGGAAGGGTGTTGGATCCCGGAGCTCAAGAACTACCTGATGCAAGGGACTCTGTCGGAGAATGAGGAGGAAGCGGAGCGTGTGGCGCGGCAGGCCACAGCTTATTGCATCAAGGATGGAGAGCTCTACAGGAAGCGACCAAATGACGTGTCCCTACATTGCATCTCCCGAGAGCAAGGGAAGGAGCTACTGGCGGACATACACAGCGGGGACTGCAGGCACCACTCGTCATCACGAACCCTCGTCGGCAAGGTGTTCCATAGTGGATTCTACTGGCCCACGGCGCTCAACAACGTCGTTGAGCTGGTGAAGGCTTGCGAGGCCTGCTAGTTTCACGCTAAGCAGATCCATCAGCCTGCGGGGGGTCTACAGACTATACCCCTCTCATGGCCGTTCGCAGTTTGGGGGCTGGACATTCTGGGCCCGTTTCCTCGGGCGCTAGGGGGCTATCGCTACCTCTACGTCGCTGTGGGCAAGTTCACCAAGTGGGCCGAGGTGGAAGCCGTCCGCACAATCCCGGCAGGCTCTGCGGTCAAATTCATCAGGGGCCTCGTGCGCCGATTTGGGGTGCCCAACCGCATCATCACCGACAACGGTTCGTAGTTCACCAGTAATCTCTTCAAAACGTATTGTGCTAACCTTGGAACGTAGATATGCTACACTTAGGTAGCACACCCCCGGAGCAACGGCCAGGCCGAGCGAGCCAACGTGGAGGTCCTGAGGGGCCTCAAAGCCAGGACCTTCAAGAAGAAGCTGGAGGCCCGTGGCAGGGGCTGGTACGACAAGCTCCAGTCCGTGCTGTGGTCAATCCGCACAACTGCGACCAAGCCGACTGGCGAGACCCCGTTCTTCCTCGTCTATGGAGCAGAGGCTATTCTCCCTCACGAGGTGAGGCGTCGCTCTGCACGGGTCCTGGCGTTCGACGAGACGCGGTAGGACGCCATGCGGTGAACGGATCCCGTGCTGGGGGAGGAACACTGTCGAGAAGCCATGTTGCGAGCGGCAAGGTATCAACAGGCGCTACGACGATACCACTGCCGCAACATCCGCCCCAGAACTCTTGAGGTAGGGGATCTCGTGCTCAGACGGGTTCTCTCCAGGGAGGGGCTGCACAAGCTCTCTCCCATGTGGGAGGGCCCGTTCAAGGTTGTTCATGTTTCCAGGCTTGGCTCCACGCGCTTGGAGACCACGGAGGGGGTACCCATCCAGAATGCGTGGAACATTCAACATCTCCGGAGGTTCTATCCCTGAGCGAGGCCTAGCGCCTAGGAAAGGCCCAGTGCCTGTGAAGAAGGCAAATGCCTGTGAAGCTGCCGCATTTTGGGAAAGGCCCGGTGCCTGTGAAGAAGGCAAATGCCTATGAAGTTGCCGTGTTTTGGGAAAGGCCCGATGCCTATGAAGAAGGCAAATGCCTGTGAAGCTGCCGCGTTTTGGGAAAGGCCTGGTGCCTGTGAAGAAGGCAAATGCCTGTGAAGCTGCCGCGTTTTGGGAAAGGCCCGGTGCCTGTGAAGAAGGACAATGCCTGTGAAGCTCGCCGCCCGTGACACTCTCACGTAATAATGAGTGGGGTTGTACACACCCCGGAGTCTCCGAAGTGCCGCCCTCGGGCCTCGGGGGCTCCCGCCCACGCCCAGTGGCAGCACTTAGCTCCGCGCTGGTGAGAAGACATCGAAGACTAGAATAGGTGCCGGACGCGGCTTTCCCATTTGCTTTCTGCAGTTAGCTTGTTTATTCCCGTTTGAAGTTTTATTGGAGTTGTTGACGTTCCTGGCATGTGCCTCTTTATCTTTTTCGCTCGCTTGCCTCGTTTTCTCTTGCACAAGTCTCACGAGGGAGGTTCGTGGGCGCCCTCGTGGGTGTTTTCTGCCCCGATAGTTTGGAGCTTTCCTATCCGAGCCCTCTACAGGAGCACCCCTCCTAGTACGTGCCCCACAGGCATCGCGACACGAGTGCAGGACCTGGGCCGATCGCCCCCACAACCAAGACCGGAAGTTACCCCTCCTACTAATCCTTGCAGCGCACGGTGAGGCCACGACCTCGGGAGGCGAGGACCACGCCAGGCCCCACCGAGCCAAAACAGTTCCCACACATAGGTGCACGGCGCGGAAACACAGCGCAGAAGTAGCAGAAGCAGCATGATGGTTAACAGCAATAGTTCTTACACGCCCCCGCGAGGCCATATACTACCCTCTATTTCTGCGCAGGAAAGGAAGGAAAACAGAATGGGCGTGATTCGTCCTACAACAACCCACAGCGAAGGTCCGAGCTGCTCCTGAGGCTCAGACGGATCCCTCCTCTTGCTTCATCGGGGCGCGACGGCGGGCTGACCCGCTACCTTCACCCAGGCAGGCGCGACGGCGCGGGGGCTGGTCGCGGCCACCGCTGGAGGAGCTGCTCCCTGAGAGGGAGTCGCCGAAGCTCAGCGAACCCCAAGCACCGCCGCCCGTACGCCTGTTGCCGTCTTCATCCCGGTCAGTACCGGGGCTGGCCAGGCGGCCGCGGTCGTCGTCTTTGGGGCAGCACCTAGCACGGTGACCGTCTTCGCCGAACACCCTCACGTAGAGGGTGGCGTCGCCATCGAACTTGAAGTGTAGGGTGCACCACCAGCCTAGGCCGCGCGCGCGGGTAAACGTTTGCCAGCCGCGGGTCAGGTCCCCATTCCCAGAAACAGAGACTTCCAGCGAAGCCCAGGAGGCCCTGCTGCGGTAGCCGTCCGCCTGGAGCCAGAAGCCGCACTGGGCGCTGGCCGGCAGTTCATCTACGAAGAAACGGGGGAGCTGGAGCCGGGTGCTGTTTGGGTCCGCCGACCACACGACGAACTCCGGCAGCACCTCCGCAGAGCGAAAGCGTGGCCTAGGGGGCGCGCAGCCACGGCATGCCCCCCATCGGCAACCGGGCGCTCACCACCACGCAAGGAACCGCCTCCATGGCCGCGGGAGGCCACTACGGGGACCGTGGAATACTTGCGAGGGCTGCCTCGACCGTGCTTGG
>NC_041384.1:226707170-226747884 GCF_002162155.2 Triticum dicoccoides | reverse complement strand
CCTGCCTGGCGGGCCTTTCCTTTCTCTATGGCCGAGAATCTCTTTGGAGCCATGGGAACGACGAGTAGCCAAGAAGAAGGCAAGGAGCAGCAGGAAGGGACGGACTGAAGGAGCTCGCACAGCCCCGTACTTATAGCCAGAGGAGGCCAACCGCCGAGCACCACGATCACAGGTAATCATGATCGGTTTCTCTGCATGCAGGGACTTGTCAAGTCGTGCGGTCGCCGAGGCATCGTGGGGAAGCGCATACGCCCACGTCCAATCAATCTCCATGCGGCGCCCAAGGCCGTAGGCTGTTAGGGCCCGCGGCGCTTCGCGCTTGCCTCTTCGCCTCCCTGCTAGCCCAAGCCCGGGTGCGCCTTGGTCCCGGGGGCTACTGTTGGTGTTCTAGGAACGGGGGTCCCCAGACTTGCCTTCCTGCGGCCTGCGACGTGGCTCAAGTGGGGGCCCAGCACGACCCATCTTCATCAGCTCAAGCTCAAGACCCTCGCGAGGGGCAAAGCCTCACGGTGCGGACGACAGAAAGCTTCCTCTGAGGCAACCTCATCAGGAAGGCTCGCGAGGAGGCGGAGAGATCAAGGCGGGGATACCTCGCGAGGAGCCCGTGACGCAAGCCATGACGATCGAGACCAGGCGGGCGCCAGGCGGGCGCCAGCCTGCGCAGTGTCCTTGTTTCCCCTTTGGTGCAAAGGGGGCAAGCACAGGCCAAGGCATCGGGCAAAGGTTACCATTCCGGTGCAATGAGACCAAGACCAGTAGAGCGGCAGGACGGAGGTCACCGTGGATCCCAAGATGGCGTCATCACCAGAGCTTTTGGCAGCCGAAGACCACCTTTGGTTAGGATAACTTGTACTAGATGTTCCCCTTCAAAATGGCCAATTGTTGGCGCCCTTCCCGCTCATTATTTGGGGAGAGGCCTAGGGCCCCTATAAATAGAGCTAGCCACCACAGAAGGGAGGAGACACCCAAGGGGATGAAAGAGAGACAGCGAGAGATCTGGTAGAACCCTAGCAGAGAGAGAAAGAGGCGACTGAACTCACCCAAGCAGTTCATCGCACCAGCCCAAGAACACCTCTCGCGAGGCTGTTCTTCCATTGTACTGTTCATCATCAGCCCCCGAGGCAATCCACCACACCACACACTAGAGTAGGGTATTACACCACAACGGTGGCCCGAACCAGTATAAACCTCGTGTCCCTTGTGTTGTTCGTTGTTTCCAGCTTAGATCACGCGAGGAGATTGGACGTAGATCGGTAGGGGAGAGATCTCCGTGCGGACCCCAGTGTTCGAACCTCAAGGGTCTGCCGGAACCCGAAATCTGACAGTATGACAGGAAAAAATTCGTTTGGCCCAAAATGTCACGGATGTGTCTTTTTTTGTAGTGGTTATGGATGCTCCTCTCTCTCTCTCTCCCGCACACTCAAGTACAAATAGAAGACCGTTCTCTCATGTATACACAACGTATCAGCCTCTCTCTATGTCTCACTCATGCATGATCATTTGCACATTCACACCTCTCCATGTCTCTATGACACGCACACCGTCTCCACATTGCCCTTCCGCCACAACACACATATGGACACATACACACGTTCTCTCCCAGTCACACACACAAAATCAGTATTAAAAAAACTAGGGCGCACCTAAAGCGTCCAAATCCAAATAAACAAGAACTGAAGCTAAATTCAAATATATGGAAATATAGTAGCGTGAAGAACTTTTCCAGGAAAAAAGTTGAGTAATATTCGGGGATTGTTTTCACACACACAAAATGGTTCGGTGGATGTCCTGCGAGCGCGACCCGATGATGCACCGTTCGATCGACCGCGCGGCCGTGGTGCACGCGCTTGCACATTATTTTGTATCATTCCTGTGGTAACTAATATAAGCGCTGCCTCAGTCTAATGTTTACGTGTACTAGTATGGTGTTCTTTTAAGTTTGACCAACCCTATATAAAACTAAACTAAGCTCCCACACGCGCACTCATCAATATGCCGTCGCCGTTGCGCATGCCGATGCTCGCCTGCTTTGCCCAACCATTTCTCTCCTATCACCGCCGTGTCCCCCCATCCCTGTGCCATGAAGCCGAAGGCTCGCTCGCTAAAGTCCCTCCTCGCGATGCCGCCGCGTCTATGCACACAGCGTACGAAGAGGAGGACAAGCGCATGCTCCAGCACGCCGGCGAGGAGGAGCTAGCGTGTCATTGTCGTCTCCACCCGCACAGAGGAGGCGCGGATGGTGGTTGTCGCAGCGGAAGCCGATCGCGCCCGCGCTGAGCCCGCAAATTGGGTGCAGATCAGGAATCTACCTTTGAGACCTTGAATGCCACGTTGATCTTGCAATCTGAAGGAGCAATTTTGGCCAGTTGACTCTTATGAGCCGTTGGATGCAACATGCATGGCCAGAAGGGCTTCTTCAACCTCTGAAATTGATGCACTATTCATCTTCTCTCTCAGGCATCGAGCAACCAACCCACCACACGCCTAACTGCCTGCCACCGCCGCCACCCCGCCCTCCCCTGAACCGTCTGCCACCGCCATGCTCCCCCCACCCCCGCCATCCGTCTAACCCCGAGCACGATCCATTTTTTCTGGTGAACTGCATTCCACACCCAACACTCATAAGATAGATCATGGGCACCCTACCACCCTAATATAGATACTAGGGTAGCTTCTCTGCCGTCTTCTTCCTTCACTCCGTCGAACTTCTTTCACAAATTGACCGACCCAAATTATACTACTAGTACATAGTATTAAGTTTAGTAGGAACACGAAGATATGCACGGTAGTACCAACTACAAGAAGAATAGTAGTAAGACATACTAGTACTACTGTATGTACTAAAGAGTTCAAATAACGAGAAAGAACATAAACATAGTTCTGCTGGGGGATCAGCACAACACACCCCTGAAGTAAAACTAAGCAACTAGTCTGCTTGACACTACAGTAGAACCAGCATGAGCGACGACACTGCCACCTTACTTGGAGTCTGAGTCCACGTCCTCGACTTCGTCCTCGTCCCTCTTCCTCTTCCTCTTCGCCGATGCTTGTTTGCTTGAACTGGACACTGGGCTCTGCTTCTTCATCCAACCCTTGTAGATATTTAAACAAAGGTAGGCATCCATTGCTGCGTACATGATGTGATCCTCATCTATTGTCTTCGACTCCCATGCATGATGAAACACGTGGTGAGGTTTCTTCAGTTGAGCATACAAAGGATCAATCATGGCTGCTGTCAGGGCCAACATTGAAGGGTGAGAGGAGGACACCAGGCTTGCCTTCTGGAGATCGAAGGGCTGGCCTACAACGAGGCCTATTCAACCCAGGACACTCCTGTCGTTCCTAAAGTCTACAGTAATGAATTTCACTCTTTCGTCCTTGAGGAAGTTCTTAAACTCCTGGCACTCAACTTCGGCATGGAATATGTGGTAGATGATGTCTACTACACAACCTTCTTCTTGTAAACGTTGTTGGGCCTCCAAGTTCAGAGGTTTGTAGGATAGTAGCAAATTTCCCTCAAGTGGATGACCTAAGGTTTATCAATCCATGGGAGGCGTAGGATGAAGATGGTCTCTCTCAAACAACCCGGCAACCAAATAACGAAGAGTCTCTTGTGTCCCCAACACACCCAATACAATGGTAAATTGTATAGGTGCACTAGTTCGGTGAAGAGATGGTGATACAAGTGTGATATAGATGGTAGATATAGGTTTTCGTAATCTGAAAATATAAAAACAGCAACGTAACTAATGATAAAAGTGAGCGAAAACGGTATTGCAATGTGTTGAAACAAGGCTTAGCGTTCATACGTTCACTAGTGCAAGTTCTCTGAACAATAATAACATAATTGGATCATATAACTATCCCTCAACATGCAACAAAGAGTCACTCCAAAGTCACTAATAGCGGAGAACAAACGAAGAGATTATTGTAGGGTACGAAACCACCTCAAAGTTATTCTTTCTGATCAATCTATTGAAGAGTCCATAGTAAAATAACACGAAGCTATTCTTTCCATTCGATCTATCCTAGAGTTCGTACTAGAATAACACCTTAAGACACAAATCAACCAAAACCCTAATGTCACCTAGATACTCCAATGTCACCTCAAGTATCCGTGGGTATGATTATACGATATGCATCACACAATCTCAGATTCATCTATTCAACCAACACAAAGAACTTCAAAGAGTGCCCCAAAGTTTCTACCGGAGAGTCAAGATGAAAACGTGTGCCAACCCCTATGCATAAGTTCATGAGGTCTCAGAACTCGCAAGTTGATCACCAAAACATACATCAAATGGATCATGTGGATGTCCTATTGTCACCACGGATAAGCACATGAAAGACATACATCAAGTGTTCTCAAATCCTTAAAGACTCAATCCGATAAGATAAATTCAAAGGGAAAACTCAATTCATCACAAGGAGATAGAGGGGGAAAAACATCATAAGATCCAACTATAATAGCAAAGCTCGCGATACATCAAGATCGTGTCGAATCAAGAACACGAGGGAGAGAGAGAAAGATCAAACACATAGCTAATGGTACATACGCTCAGCCCCCAGGGTGAACTACTCCCTCCTCGTCATGGAGAGCGACGGGATGATGAAGATGGCCACCGGAGAGGGATTCCCCCCTCCGGCAGGGTGCCGGAACAGGTCTAGATTGGTTTTTGGTGGCTACAAAGGCTTGCGGTGGCGGAACTCCCGATCTAGGTTATTTTCTGGAGGTTTCAGTATTTATAGGAATTTTTGGTGTCGGGAAAAGTCAGGGAGGTGCCCAAGTCGTCCACGAGATAGGGCGGAGCGCCTGAGGGGTAGGGTGCACCCCCACCCTCGTGGACGGCCCGGGACTCTTCTGGCTCAACTCTTTTACTCCGGGGGCTTCTTTTGGTCCATAAAAAATCATCAAAAATTGGCACGTCAATTGGACTCCATTTGGTATTCCTTTTCTGTAAAACTCAAAAAGAAGGAAAAAACAGAAACTGGCACTGGGCTCTAGGTTAATAGGCTAGTCCCAAAAATCATATAAAATAACATATAAATGCATATAAAACATCCTAGATGGATAATATAATAGCATGGAACAGTAAAAAATTATAGATACGTTGGAGACGTATCAAGCATCCCCAAGCTTAATTCATGCTCGTCCTTGAGTAGGTAAATGATAAAAACAGGATTTTTGATGTGGAATGCTACCTAGCATAATTATGAATGTAATTTTCGTTATTGTGGCATGAATGTTCATATCCGCAAGATTCAAGACAAAAGTTTAATATTGACATAAAAATAATAATACTTCAAGCATACTAACCAAGCAATTATGTCTTCTCAAAATAACATAGCCAAAGAAAGCTCATCCCTACAAAATCATATAGTTGGGCCATGCTTCATTTTCGGCACACAAAATGCTCCCATCATGCACAACCCTGATGACAAGCCAAGCAATTGTTTCATACTTTAGTATTCTCAAACTTTTTCAACTTTCATGCAATACGTGAGCGCGAGCCATCGACATAACACTATAGGTGGAACATAATATGATGATGGAGGTTGTGTGGAGAAAAAAAGAGAAAGTCTCACATCGACATGGCAAAATAACGGCCTATGGAGATGCCCATCAATTAATGTCAATGCGAGGAGTAGGGATTGCCATGCAACAGATGCACTAGAGCTATAAATGTATGAAAGCTCAACAAAAGAAACTAAGTGGGTGTGCATCCAACTTGCTTGCTCATGAAGACCTAGGGCATTTTGAGGAAGCCCATCGTTGGAATATACAAGCCAAGTTCTATAATGAAAAATTCCCACTAGTATATGAAAGTGACAACATAGGAGACTCTATATCATGAAGATCATGGTGCTGCTTTGAAGCACAAGTGTGGAAAAAGGATAGTAGCATTGTCCCTTTTATTTTATCTTTTTTGGCCTTCCCCTTTTTTTATTTTTAGGATAATGCTCTATTAATTATGATCATCACACTTCTTTTTATTTACAACTCAAAGATTACAACTCGATACTAGAACAAAGTATGACTCTATATGAATGCCTCCGGCGGTGTACCGGGATGGGCAGTGAATCAAGAGTAACATGTATGAAATTATGCATGGTGGCTTTGCCACAAATATGATGTCAACTACATGATCATGCAAGGCAATGTGACAATGATGAAGTGTGTCATAATAAACGTAACAGTGGAAAGTTGCATGGCAATATATCTCGGAATGGCTATGGAAATGCCATAATAGGTAGATATGGTGGCTGTTTTGAGGAAGATATAAGGAGGTTTATGTGTGATAGAGCGTATCATATCACGGGGGTTGGATGCACCGGCGAATTTTGCACAAACTCTCAAGGTGAGAAAGGGCAATGCACGGTACCAAAGAGGCTAGCAATGATGGGAAGGTGAGAGTGCGTATAATCCATGGACTCAACATTAGTCATAAAGAACTCACATACTTATTGAAAAAATCTACAAGTCATCATAAACCAAGCATTATGCACATGCTCCTAGGGGGATAGGTTGGTAGGAAAAGACCATCGCTCATCCCCGACCGCCACTCTTAAGGAGGACAATCAAAGAAACACCTCATGCTCCAAATTTGTCACACAACGTTCACCATACGTGCATGCTAGGGGACTTGCAAACTCTAACACAAGTATTTCTCAAATTCACAACTACTCAACTAGCATGACTCTAATATTACCATCTTCATATCTCAAAACAAACATCAAGTATCAAACTTCTCATAGTATTCAATGCACTCTTTATGAAAGTTTTTATTATACCCATCTTGGATGCCTATCATATTAAGACTAATTTTATAGCCAAAGCAAATTACCATGCTATTCTAAAGTACTCTCAAAATAGTATAAGTGAAGGATGAGAGTTCATCTATTTCTTCAAAAATAAAACCACCGCCGTGCTCTAAAAGGATATAAGTGAAGCACTAGAGCAAATGACAAACTACTCCGAAAGATATAATTGAAGATCAATGAGTAGTCGAATAATTATGCAACTATGTGAAGAATCTCTAACATTTAAGAATTTCAGATCTTGGAATTTTATTCAAACATCAAGAAAAACAAAATAAAATAAAATGATGCTCCAAGCAAAACACATATCATGTGGTGAATAAAAATATAGCTCCAAGTAAAGTTACCGATGAACGAAGACGAAAGAGGGAATGCCATCCGGGGCATCCCCAAGCTTAGGCTCTTGGTTGTCCTTGAATACTACCTTGGGGTGCCTTGGGAATCCCCAAGCTTAGGCTCTTGCCACTCCTTATTCCATACTCCATCAAATCTTTACCCAAAACTTGAAAACTTCACAACACAAAACTTAACAGAAAACTTAACAGAAAACTCGTAAGCTCCGTTAGTATAAGAAAGTAAATCACCACTTAGGTACTGTTTTGAACTCATTCTAAATTCATATTGGTGTAACATATACTGTATTCCAACTTATCTATGGTTCATACCCTCCGATACTACTCATAGATTCGTCAAAATAAGCAAACAACACATAGAAAACAGAATCTGTCAAAAACAGAACAGTCTGTAGTAATCTGTAGGTTTTGAATACTTCTGTAACTCCCAAAATCCTGAGAAACTAGGAAGTCCTAGGAAATTTGTTTATTAATCTACTTCAAGTGGAATTGGTATTTTATCGCTCTCTAGTAAAAAATGAAAATTATTCTCATGAGCGCATACTTTCTGTTTTTTTACAGCAAGATCAAATAACAATCACCCAAGAAGATCCTAAAGGCTTTACTTGGCACAAACACTAATTAAAACATAAAAAACACAATCATAACAGAGTATAGATGATTTATTTATTACTAAACAGGGACAAAAAGCAAGGAACAAAAATAAAATTGGGTTGCCTCCCAACAAGCGCTATCGTTTAACGCCTCCCAACAAGCGCTATCGTTCAATGATGCTCACATAAAAGATAAGAATTGAAACATAAAGAGAGCATCATGAATAATATAAATAGCACATTTAAGCCTAAGCCACTTCCTATGCATAGGGATTTTGTGACCAAACAACTTGTGGGAACAAGAATCAACTTGCATAGGAAGGTAAAACAAGGATAACTTCAAGATTTTCAACACATAGAGAGGAAACTTGATATTATTGCAACTCCTACAAGCATATATTATTCCCTCATAATAATTTTCAGTAGCATCATGAATGAATTCAACAATAGATCTATCACATAAAGCATTATTTTCATGATCTACAAGTATAGAAAATTTACTATTCTCCACATAAGCAAAATTCTTCTCATTCGGAATAGTGGGAGTATCATAAGAAACCCGAATACTATAAATGGTTTCCACATTAAAATAGCAATGTTCAAAAAAGGGTAATCATAATCATGACAAGTTTTATAAATATAATCATCACTACTTTTTATAGCATAAGTGTCATCAAAATGATAATCATAAGTAGCAACTTTGTTCTCATCATAATCAATTGAAACCTCTTCCAAAATAGTGGAATCATTACTAAATAAAGTCATGACCTCTCCAAATCCACTTTGATAATTGTCACAATAAGTTTCAACACCCTTCAAAATAGTGGGATCATTACTTCCTAAAGTTGAGACTCTTCCAAACCCACTTTCATCAATATAGCCATCATAAATAGGAGGCATGCTATCATCATAATAAATTTGCATATCAAAACTTGGGAGGTTAAATATATCATCTTCATGAAACATAGCATCCCCAAGATTGGGACAAACATTAATTGCAGCAAATAAATTCTCAGACATGTCATTCTCATCATACATAGCATCCCCAACCTTGGGCCTTTTCATATCATAAGCATAATCACTCTCATCATTAATAGTATGGATAGCACCAATAGTATAGCAATTATCATCATCACAATGAGTAATAGGAGCAACATCATTTGGGAGGGATACCTTTTTACCTTTGCTTCTCCGTCTTTTCTTTTTCTTCTTCACATTATGTGTGGGTTTAATCCTCTTTTTGGAGCTCCTTATTAATGAGATTGGTTGAATAGAAGGCTCCTCCTCGTTACCTGATTCATCATAAGAAATAATATGAGGATATTGGGAAGTCTCTTCCCTTTCATTAGTATTCTCTTCATCTTCTATTTGTTTTCTTGTCTTTATGTAATTGGAAATATAA
The DNA here is from genome assembly GCF_002162155.2 of Triticum dicoccoides. Taxonomy (NCBI): domain Eukaryota; kingdom Viridiplantae; phylum Streptophyta; class Magnoliopsida; order Poales; family Poaceae; genus Triticum; species Triticum dicoccoides. The sequence goes on along the minus strand of NC_041384.1, from coordinate 226,738,717 downwards.
GGATTTTCAATGCAATTCACCTCACATCACATATAAATTTCCTCTAAATCAAAATCAAGAACTTTATCAAGGACAAATTCTGGAAGATCCTTAGTTATACGTTTCATTTCTTCATAGCCCATAAGCAATCTAAGTTCATTATGTTGTGCAAGGGAAATCAAGTCATCACAATTTTTGGACATGATTTGATCATGAAACAATTTGCATTGGATTTTTAAATGACCATGTTCATTGCAAAGTTCACAAGGATGGCTAAGAAAATTTAAATTTTCAGCACAAACATCTAGCCTTTCTTGCAACCATTTACTTTCTACGTACTTATGCCTCTTGCAAAATCTATCTTCCCTATTTGGTGTGTACTTGCAAACTCTATGCACTCCACAAAAATAGACATGCTTATAAGAGACATTTTCATCATGACTAGTGAAATCATCATTAGTACTATTGATATTCAAAGAGTTTGTACTAACAACATTGCAATCATGCTCATCATTCAAAGATTTAGTGCCAAACATTTTAATGCATTCTTCTTCTAGCATTTTGGCACAATTATCGGAATCCTTATTTTCACGAAAGATATTAAAAAGACAAAGCATATGAGGCACCCTCAATTCCATTTTTTTAGTTTTCTTTTATAGAATAAACTAGTGATAAAACAAGAAACTAAAAGATTCGATTGCAAGATCTAAAGATATACCTTCAAGCGCTAACCTCCCCGGCAACGGCGCCAGAAAATAGCTTGATGTCTACTACACAACCTTCTTCTTGTAGACGTTGTTGGGCCTCCAAGTGTAGAGGTTTGTAGGATAGTAACAAATTTCCCTCAAGTGGATGACCTAAGGTTTATCAATTCGTGGGAGGCATAGGATGAAGATGGTCTCTCTCAAACAACCCTGCAACCAAATAACAAAGACTCTCTTGTGTCCCCAACACACCCAATAGAATGGTAAATTGTATAGGTGCACTAGTTCAATGAAGAGATGGTGATACAAGTGCAATATGGATGGTAGATATAGGTTTTTGTAATCTAAAAATATAAAAACAGCAAGGTAACTAATGATAAAAGTGAGCGAAAATGGTATTGCAATGCGTTGAAACAAGGCCTAGGGTTCATACTTTCACTAGTGCAAATTCTCTCAACAATAATAACATAGTTGGATCATATAACTATCCCTCAACATGCAACAAAGAGTCACTCCAAAGTCACTAATAACGGAGAACAAACGAAGAGATTATTGCAGGGTACGAAACCACCTCAAAGTTATTCTTTCTGATCAATCTATTCAAAAGTCCATAGTAAAATAACACGAAGCTTTTCTTTCCGTTCGATCTATCCTAGAGTTCGTACTAGAATAACACCTTAAGATACAAATCAACCAAAACCCTAATGTCACCTAGATATTCTAATGTCACCTCAAGTATCGGTGGGTATGATTATACGATATGCGTCACACAATCTCAGATTCATCTATTCAACCAACACAAAGAACTTCAAAGAGTGCCACAAAGTTTCTACCGGAGAGTCAAGACGAAAACGTGTGCCAACCCCTATGCATAAGTTCATGAGGTCACGGAACTCGCAAGTTGATCACCAAAACATACATCAAATGGATCACATGAATATCCCATTGTCACCACAGATAAGCACATGCAAGACATACATCAAGTGTTCTCAAATCCTTAAAGACTCAATCCGATAAGATAACTTCAAAGGGAAAACTTAATTCGTCACAAGGAGATAGAGGGGGAAAACATCATAAGATCCAACTATAATACCAAAGCTCGTGATACATCAAGATCGTGCCGAATCAAGAACACGAGAGAGAGAGAGAGATCAAACACATAGCTACTAGTACATACTGTTGGGGATATGACTATTGGGTTAACCCGCCCAGGAGGGGCCGGGTTAAGTCCCTGGAGGTTTATCAAGACAAGGCCCATGAAGACGCTTAAGGAGGTAGTCTATTATGCACATGAAAAAGCCCGGAGCCCGAAGGCGGCTTAAGGCCCAAACAATTGTAAACCGTCATATATATGTAACTTGTAGTATAAGGCGTGTGCAGTTAGTCACTGAGCCAGACACGTTGTTTATGAGCCGGCCGAGACTACGTAAACCACCGGGCGGCAACCTGTGTATATAAAGGGACGACCTGACGGCGACTTAGGGCAAGAAAGAGGAGATCGAAAGCTAGGTCAAGCGTATTCGCTCCCTGGTAATCGAGACTTAAGAAATACCACCTCAACTGGAGTAGGTCTTTACCTTCACCGCAAGGGGCCGAACCAGTATAAATTCCTATGTCCTTTGTCCTGTCGAACCCCTTTAAGCTAACCTAGTGCGATGGCTCCACGACTAAGTCCTCACACTAGGACATCTGCCGTGACAATTCCATGATAGTTGGCATCCACCATGGGGCCAGCACGGTGTTTTCGAGTTCCTGAAGGGCAACTTCGAAGGGATCAAGGGATACGCTGTGGGTCGGATGACCAAGAGTCGTCGCGGCAAGCTCTACATCAACGATGCAAGCTGGGGCCCCGAGGCCAGCTCAATTGAGTACGGGTACCGGGTCCCCTTCGGTGGAATCCACGTTTTTTCATCAGCAAAATCGGTGAGCCAGGCCCTGAGCCGGACATCTGCACCGACATCATCAAGACAGCGCAGCGTGTGAGACCCGCCCGAGTTCAGCCCGCCATGAAACGTGCTTTCGTGGGGTTCATCCATGGAGCAGAACTTGAGGAAGGATTCGTGTTTGGTGATGAGACGGAGATCTACTCTGATGGTGAGTCATCCACGGGTGAGACTACTTCGTTGTATCAACTGCGGGACGGCAGACTTGGGGGGTGTTCCGATGGCGACAATATTTCGGACCCCTGTGAGCCGCTGAACCAGGCCGCGATTTTCATGGCCGGCACACAGCCAGTGCAGAATTCTTCAACGGCAGCAGCAATGATTTTTGGGTCAGCAACAATGACGGTGGTCGGGGCAGGAGGTCCCGCGCACCCGCCGGCTCAGGTCTGTCCAACTTACTGGACAGCTTGACAACATTGGTAACAACAGAAGTCAACCTGGCAGATCAATATCAGCATAACACGGAAATTGCAAAACTGCAGGATCAGATAGCTCAAGCCAAGGAGGATCCGGCGGCTGAGGACGCGAGGATGACGGCGGAACATGCTGTTCTGGATGCTCAGGCACAATGGATCTAGGCTGATTCCTTCCAGCTCTCGTTGGATCAGAACGCTTCGAATGACATCATGAGAAGAAGGCACCGGAGTCATCTACCTCTGGTCTATGAGGCGAGATACCTCTTCAACATACCCGGTGCAGGGACCAGTGACCCGCCAGAGGTAAACCGGGCGGTAACCACGTCTAGGGCTAGAGCGCGGACTCAGCCACGCGTGACGGATCTACCTCATCTGAACAATGTTCCACCGTGGTATGTTCCAACACCACCGAGTCATTACTCTAACCCTTTGGATAACATGACCGCTGGGGCATCGCGATTGGCGGCTCTCCCGGTGGAAGGTGAGTCTCCAACTGTGGTTGAAACACGGAGGGCTAGGGAGCTTCTTCAGACATCATTGGTGTAGCAGGAGGCTTATTCCTATAGTCGTGAGAGGATTCATTCAACCCCTCGCCCAAGCCGGAGTTATAGTAGACACATCAATTCACCGGCCGTTTCAAGAAGTGAGAGACACCGTAACCCGCCCCGTGGGCACGACCCGGCACGCGGTGGTGCCAATGCTCAGGATTTGGTAGATCAAGGCTGAGCGCGCCGGGAAGCTGAGCTGGCGGCTCAACAAGGGACTCATCAATGTTCCCCGATTTATTCGACAACTTCAGTGGAGACGGGCGTAACCTCCAGAACTTTGGGAGTACCATGTTTGGTGCCGGCTTTACGCAATGTACGCCTGCCCAAGGATTTCTAAGGCCCTCGTAAGGTGCCCAATTACACAGCCGACTTACCCCCTGAAGCATGGGTCGAGAGTTATGAGATGGCAATGGAGCCGTTGGATGTTGATGATGCTGCATGCGCTAAGTACTTCACGATGATGTTGGAGGGGACGACCTGCAATTGGTTTAAAGGGCTACCGTCTAACTCCATTGGACCGTGGGCCGAGTTAAAAACCCGGTTCATCCAGAATTTTAAGGATATATGCAAGCAGCCTATGTCGATTGTATATTTAGATTCCTGTATCCAAGAAGAAGGCGAGCAACAACCCATTGGGTGTGCCAAGTCTTGACTATCCTACATTCATCGAATCGTATTAATGTCGGCTCAGCAGTCTTGATGTTAGAGAAGAACTGTCGTTTTATGCCCCTTAAGCAGAAGTTAGGGCGGCTCAAGTGTCACTGCAATGACATGGGGGAACTGATGGCGGCTCTGGTTAAGTATGCCGACTCTGATGGTACCAAGGACCCTGAGTCTAAGGAAAAGCCAGGGAGGGAAAGAAGAGCGGCGGTAACACAGGGAGCAGCATAACCCGACGAATCAGGGAGGCAACGGTAAGCGCAAAGCTGATAATAGTTTGGATTTTGTGGCTAACACCAATACACAGAATAATGGACAACGACGTAAGGGAAGCCGCCTCCTTGGATCGGAGGGTCAGGTTTTGACCTTGAACGGCAGCTAAACATGCCCTGTCCAAGGCATGGTACCCGGGAGAGGCCATCCACTCATCTCTGGAAGGATTGCTTCATTATGAAGGAGTACAGAAATTCCAATCTTTTTCAAAACGATCATGGGCCAGGAGGCGGCTTAGGTTCCGGCTCTCATGGCCCGGGTTATGGTGGCGGAGGTTCTAATTCCGGCTTTCAAAAACAAGGCAATCAGGGCAGCTACGGCTAACAGGACAATCAGGGGAATCAGCAGCAGCAGTCCGGTTACCAGAGTAACCTGAGGCAGTTGAACAATGCGCAATACCATGTTTTCACCACAAGTTTATGCAAGCGGGATCAGAAGCTCCATAAGGCCCTGGGTTACTATTTCTGAGTTAAGCCGCCCATACAAATGTTGAAAGGATAGATCTAGGGATGAAAAATCTAAAGTACTGAGAAAAACAGGTTTCGCCGATTGATGCTATGATTTCGGATCTACCGCATTCCAGTTAATACAAAAATATTCAGACCTAAAATATGAAAGTTGGAGCAGTCCATGGTCTAGATTGCTATTCTAAATAGTAAGAGGGATTGCTACGACTACCACGGTGTAGGAGGAGTATTGAGTTGGGATAAAAAATGAATGCTACAACCAAGAACAAAGACGAACTTCGAGGAACTCCATTGAAACCCTAGCGGATCTATGAGAGAGGAAGAAGGAGAACTAACCAGGCCTGTTGAACAGCGGAGATGCGCGGAAGAGATCTGATCCGAACAGGTTGATGCAGCGGCCAATGTTGGAGCAGAGGCGAAGGTCGACGGCGGCGGCAGAGCCTGAACGCTAGGGCGTCGCGAGGTGGAAGACAAAGACAAATAGTCACGAGGGGAAGAAGTGAAAGGGACCACCAGCCCTATTTATAAGGCAAATGGATAAGTGACATGCACGGGGATCGAGGAGGCCAAAAAATGGATATGACAGGCGCAGATGGCGCATTTTCGGAGATTCATTAAAGAAAAGATTTATTTAGAGTTGGGCCTTGTGCAAATATTAGTGATAGATGACGTCGCGGTGGGTTATCAAGAACCTAGAAGATGACGTCATGACGAGTTACAAGATTTTGCAAAGGTAATGGAGAAGGAATATTTTTTGAGTGTTGAAGATTGATATGAACAAATTTAAATCAACCTGGGGCCTAATGTTGGGGATATGACTATTGGGTTAAAACGCCCAGGAGGAGCCAGGTTAAGTCCCTGGCGGTTTATCAAGACAAGGCCCATGAAGACGCTTAAGGTGGTAGTCTATTATGTAGATGAAAAAGCCCGGAGCCCGATGGCGGCTTAAGGCCTAAAAAATTGTAAACCGTCATATATATGTAACTTGTAGTATAAGGCATGTGCAGTTAGTCACTGAGCCGGACACGCTGTTTATGAGCCGGCCGGGACTCTGTAAATCGCCGGGCATCAACCTATGTATATAAAGGGACGACCCAATGGCGACTGATGGCAAGAAAGAGGAGATCAAAAGCTAGGTCAAGCGTATTCGCTCCCTGGTAATCGAGACTTAAGCAATACCACCTCAACTGGAGTAGGCCTTTACCTTCACCCCAAGGGGCCAAACCAGTATAAATTCATGTGTCTTTGTCCCGTTTAACCCCTTTAAGCTAACCTAGTGCGATGGTTCCACGACTAAGTCCTCACAATAGGATATCTACCGTGACAATTCCACGACACATACCCTCAGCCCTGAGGGTGAACTACTCCCTCCCCATCATGGAGAGCGCCGGGATGATGAAGATGGCCACCGGAGAGGGATTCCCCCCTCCGGCAGGGTGTCGGAACGGGTCTAGATTGGTTTTCGATGGCTACAGAGGCTTGCGGTGGCGGAACTCCCGATCTAGGTTATTTTCTGGAGGTTTCAGTATTTATAGGAATTTTTGGCGTCGGGAAAAGTGAGGGAGGTGCCTCAGTCATCCATGAGATAGGGCGGCGCGCCCCCGAGGGGGGGGGGGTAGGGTGCGCCCCCCACCCTCGTGGATGGCCCGGGACTCTTCTGACGCAACTCTTTTACTCCGGGGGCTTCTTTTGGTCCATAAAAAATCATCAAAAATTGGCACGTCAATTGGACTCTGTTTGGTATTCCTTTTCTGTAAAACTCAAAAACAAGGAAAAAAAACCAGAAACTGGCACTGGGCTCTAGGTTAATAGGTTAGTCCCAAAAATCATATAAAATAGCATATAAATGCATATAAAACATCCTAGATGGATAATATAATAGCATAGAACAATCAAAAATTATAGATATGTTGGATACGTATCAGTAGACAAAGCACACGTTATGTATGCAAACCTGGATCATGGCAGGCTTCTTCTTCTCCGCCTCCTTTAGAATCTTCTCGCTTTCCAGGACTGGGGTGTACTCAACATCTAGCCCAGTGACGCACTCATCCTTTGAACATTTGAACATGCATAGGAAGCGAGCAAGGCATGCTTCCACCGTTGCGGATCTATGGGTGTAGATGACGATGAACTCATCGCCGGTGATGGCTCTAACCTGGTACTCAGCGACGATCATGGAGATTTGGTAGGCCATGGATTTGGAGAAGTTGAACTGGTGTAATGTGAAAGGACGGGACGACTAGGAGCGAACTGTTGTAAGGTAGAAGACGGGGACGAGTAGGGCGTGCGAGCGGCGTGGGGCTATTGGCTTGCCCGGTGGATAAAGGGCTGCATGCCCCCAAAGAGTTCTCGCGCACTATGCGGGATCCACTAGATTTCATGTCTACTAGACCCATATCATAGGCCTGACGATATAGCTTCTGCGTGTTCGCACGCCATCTCGGCGTGTGGATGTAACTTCACTTAATTCCGTCAACCGCTGTGCCTCCCACGACCTTCGCCTCCCTCACGCAGTCACGCCCTTTGAGACTTCGGATGGCTATAAATGAGCAATTTTTTGTGCCTACTCCACATGCATGATACTCCCTCTGGTCCTTTTTACTCCGCGTAAGATTTGTGTCAAGTCAAAGTTTGCAAAGTTTTTGACCAAATTTATACTAAAAATATGAATATCTACAATACCAAACATATATTTTATGAAACTATGTTTTATAATGAGTATAAAAATATTGATTTGACATTGTGAATGCTGATACATTTTCCTATAAGTCTGGTCAAAGTAGAGGTACATTGACTTCAGACAAAACATATATGCACAATGCAGACTAGTTCATCCGTCCAGGTGCGTGCCATGTCCTATCTAGTCATCACAACAAGGTTACCTATTAGAGTACTACAACCTCCCTTCTAGTTTAAAGGGCTCGATTCAAAATTTTCACCTACTCTTACCAATAGAGGTGGTGGAATAGTTTTTGTAGTCTGCAAAAGTACTCAATTAATGCTCTCGTTCTTCACAAAAAATGTTTTTACCAATGCATTATCGCATTGCATGCATGCATGAACACTAGTAAATGACAAAGATTTTTACATGGACTAGCAAGATGCCCGTGCATTGCACGGAACATCAAGATCTTGTGGGAGAAAAGGATGAACGAGGAAAGGCCTTATCTGCAAATGTGGGGAGGAGTGCGGGTAAATTGTCAAAGTTTCCTTCCTATTCGTTAGATATAGATCGGATGACCTATATTGCAGGATGGCAGGCACACCATCATCACCAACTCTGCTTTTTATAAGAGTAGAGAGTACAGATTAGTTAATATTCTCTTTAGGCTACTCATAGTAGAAAGTATCATATACTAGTATCATGTGCATGATACTAGCGTATGATACGGGACTACCTTTATAGTGCCATGCATGACACAAAGTAGCATAGTATTTAACATGATACGGTATCTACCTATGTTACTCTAACACCCCTCTCTTCTTTAATTCTTTCCCACATCAGCATGTTTTCTATTACCGTGTGCATGATACCAGCTAGTACCACATTACCACCACTATGGCCAGCCTTAATCATCGCATGCAATAATTTAGTGCACCTTGAAATCTGAATGCCTACTTGACTCTCCTTCTCCCTCCGGCAGTCCCACCACTCCACCCTATGTGGAAAAAATCTGCATGCATGACTCTCCTCCCCCGCGCTCGTCCAATCCGTTGTGACCAGCAATATTTCCACCCCTTCCCTCCCCCGTAATTTACTGCAACAAATATGCCCACGTAGTTGTTACGTTAATCGCGCAACATATCTTACGGGACGCTGCTCCAGTTACTTAACTACAGGTGCATTACAGGTGCATTGGGTCACTGACAAGTGGGCCCAATAGACATCTGGCCCACATGTCAGTGATGCAACTGCACCTGTAGTTAAGTCACTGAAGCTCAGTCCATATCTTGCATAGGTGTGCCATTGCTCGCTACAAATACTACGCCTCCCACGGCATTCGGAAGAATGCTCACATTCATCGCTATCTCCTCCCCCTCTCTCTCATGTCGACCACCATGGCATCGCCCTCCCAAGCCGTAGGCGCCCATCGCTGCACCGCACGGATGGTCATGCGCCATTGTTCCGTTCCTCGCCACCACCAGTCGAGGAGGATGCGTCGGCGTTCTGCTCCTCGCCACTATGCGTCGAGGTGGACGCGTCGGCGTTCCCAGTCTTGCCAGCATGTGCATTGGAGGACGCGCCGGCTCCCCGCTATAAGGAGAACTCCGCGTCGCCCGCCGAGCCCCCCCCCCCAGCCATGAGGAGCTTTGGAAAGAAATGGATGTCGCCTTGTGGGAGGCTTTGCCTCCGGCAGAGCATGCCAAAATAGAGGTGGAGAAGAAGGCCGAGGAAGAGAAGCATGGTGCGAGGCATGCTACCTAGTTGGCCTATGTCTCATTCGAGAGAGTCAGGCAATTGGCTCTTTGGTAGAAGGCTCATGCGAGGGCCATGAGGGTGGCAGAGGATGCCCGTGAGAAATCCCTGAGTGCAGTCAGGCCCAAGCGTCCCATCTACGCTTGGCGGTACGTGGACCGGGTGCACGCCTCCAGCGAGTAGTAGTACCTGTTGGCGTCGGATCACCACACCAGCGAGATCGCGCTCGCCCACCGACAAGCTGCCAATCAGCACCTCGCGAGTTGTGAGGCTGAGGAAGAGGCGTTGTGTCGGCGCGCTGGGAAACAGCCGTGCACCAGGGCACTCGTGGCGTGCCGCAAGCGCTCCTGCGAGCGTCGTGGCTTTTATTAGGAATAATTTAGTTTCATAAGGCGATCTCATTAGTTTTGGGATGCAAATGATAAATCCCGAATATTCGGGAATTATTAGCGTCCTTAATTAAGTATGTAAAAGGAAAAGTTTGAAAATCTTGTGTATCTGTACGCATTTTGTAAGTACATGCATATAGCACAAACTTTACTATATACTATTGCACTACACGTCTCTCTCTACATATGCTTGCAAACTGCGCTACTACTATTACTTATGTACGTGCAAATGCACGTTTTAACATTACGATGCAGTTTTTGTAAAAGTAGAAAAACAACAATAGTCAAGCTTGTGAAACGATTCAATGCAAACCAAATGCAAAAATGCTTGTTTGATTGTTTACTTTTAGCTTCCTTCTCTGTGGTTATTGAAGGAAATATGCCCTAGAGGCAATAATAAAGATGTTAATTATATTTCCTTATATCATGATAAATGTTTATTATTCATGCTAGAATTGTATTAACCGGAAACTTGGTACATGTGTGAATACACGGACAAACAAAGTGTCCCTGGTATGCCTCTACTTGACTAGCTCGTTAACCAAAGATGGTTAAGTTTCCTAAACCATAGACATGTGTTGTCATTTTATGAACGGGATCACATCATTACAGAATGATGTGATAGACAAGACCCATCTGTTAGCTTAGCATAATGATCATTTAGTTTTATTGCTATTGCTTTCTTCATGACTTATACATATTCCTCTAACTATGATATTATGCAACTCCCCAATACCGGAGGAACACTTTGTGTGCTATCAAACATTACAACGTAACTGAGTGATTATAAAGATGCTCTACAGGTGTCTCCGATGGTTTTTGTTGAGTTGGCATAGATCAAGATTAGGATTTGTCACTCCATGTATCGGGGAGGTATATCTGGGCCCTCTCGGTAATGCACATCACTTTAAGCCTTCCAAGCAATGTCACCAATGAGTTAGTTACGGGATGATGCATTACAGAACGAGTAAAGATACTTGCCGGTAACGAGATTGAACTAGGTATGATAATACCGAAGATCGAATCTCGGGCAAGTAACATACCGACGACTAAGGGAATAACGTATGTTGTTATGCGGTTTGACCGATAAAGATCTTCATAGAATATGTAGGAGCCAATATGAGCATCCAGGTTTCGCTTTTGGTTATTGACAGAAGATGTGTCTCGGTCATGTCTACATAGTTCTCGAACCCGTAGGGTCTGCACACTTAACGTTCGATGACGATTTGTATTATATGAGTTATGTGTTTTGATGACCGAATGTTGTTCAGAGTCCCGGATGAGATCACGGACAGGACGAGGAGTCTCCAAATGGTCAACACATAAAAAATGATATATTGGACGATGTTATTCGGACACCGGATGAGTTCCGAGAGGTACTGGGTAACTATCGGAGTGCCGGAGGGTTGTCGGAACCCCCCGGGGGAACTAATGGGCCTTCATGGGCCTTAGTGGAGAGAGAGGAGGGGCCACAAAGGGCTGGCCGTGTGCCCCCCCTTGGCAGTCTGAATTGGACTAGGGAAAAGGGGGCGGCGCCCCCCTTTCCCTCTCCCTTCCTTCTTCCCCCTTCCACGTTGGTAGGAATTTTTTTGAAATACTGTGTTCCCCAACAGTGGTATCAGAGCCAGGTCTATGCGTAGATGTTATATGCACGAGTAGAACATAAAGAGTTGTGGGCGATAATTTTCATACTCCTTACCACCAATGCCTTACTTTGATTTGGCGGTATTGTTGGATGAAGCGGCCTGGACCGACATTACATGACCGCGTTCATGAGACTGGTTCTACCGACGTGCTTCACACACAGGTGGCTGGCGGGTGTCTGTTTCTCTAACTTTACTTGAATCGAGTTTGACTACGGCTAGTCCTTGTTGAAGGTTAAAACAACACACTTGACGAGAAATCATTGTGGTTTTGATGTGTAGGTAAGAATGGTTCTTGCTAGAATCCCGTAGCAGCCATGTAAAACTTGCAACAACAAAGTAGAGGATGTCTAACTTGTTTTTGCAGGTCATGTTGTGATGTGATATGGTCAATACGTGTGAGATGACCATGTTTTGTAAAAGTTATCGGCAACTGGCAGGAGCCTTATGGTTGTCGCTTTATTGTATGAAATGCAATCGCCATGTAATTGCTTTACTTTATCACTAAGCGGTAGCGATAGTCGTAGAAGCAATAGTTGGCGAGATGACAATGATGCTACGATGGAGATCAAGGTGTCAAGCCGATGACGATGGAGATCATGACAGTGCTTTGGAGATGGAGATCAAAGGCACAAGATGATGATGGCCATATCATGTGACATATTTTGATTGCATGTGATGTTTATCCATTATGCATCTTATTTTGCTTAGTACGGCGGTAGCATTAAGATGATCCCTCACTAAATTTCAAGGTACAAGTGTTCTCCCTGAGTATGCACCGTTGCTATAGTTCGTCGTGCCGAGACACCATGTGATGATCGGGTGTGATAAGATCTATGTTCACATACAACGGGTGCAAGCCCGTTTTGCACGTGCAGAATAGTCGGGTTAAACTTGATGAGCCTAGCATATGCAGATATCACTGGTGCGTGTTGGTCCTAAACAAACGGTTTTAACCCCTTTCCGCGACGACATTTCGAACCGTTGCCAATTGAGTGTGGGCGATAGGGGGGGTCCTTCCCACACGACCCAGAAACCGTCGAGGGTATGCCCTCTTGGCACACACGCTCGGCAAAATGAGGTCGTGTGTGACTGACGAGCGCTCAAATACGGAAATACGTACAGCAGAGCTAAAAAAATACAATTATGCAGGCAAAATTGTTTCCGGTCGCAAGTACATCCCACACAGTCAGCCCCCGCTAAACGTTTCCGTTCGTATGTACATCCCACACAGTCGCTCCAAGGAAAACGTTTCTTTTCACAAGTACAACACACACAATTTTTGCCGTTAAATCATTTGTGATAGCATTTCCATTGCACACGATATTAATAATTTTATCGTTTGCGTTATTGAATGCATCACACACGGTGCGTAGAAGAAACTGTGTGGCAAAGGTTGTCCATCACACACACTTTTTATGTGGTAAACGTTTGCGCAAGGTGGCCTAACGCAAATAGTTTTCAAGAGAAAGTCATGTGTGCAGTGGAGATTGATCCCACACGTAGTGGATCATAGAAACGTTTCTGATCTCCACGTATATCGCAGACGTTTCGCTTTCACAAGCCGTGTGCAGTGTAATCCCTAACTAATCCCTAATTTAAAAATCACATGTTTTGAATTTGAAAGTAGGCAATCACTTATTTCATATCCAACCATGTTTATTACAAATATAGGTTTAACCACGAATCCATAATTCGATGCACATGTACATATACTGAAGAACTACAGAAGCACCAATTAAAGAATGATGAGCCACAGTTGTACTAGTGACTGTAAAGAGAGAGGCGAAAGACATTCTGGTTGCTACAGAAGGTGAAGCGGAATGCCCATATTGTGCCCTCCTCCATGCGTAATGCGCGCAAGACTCTAGGCCAACCCCTTATGATGGTTGCTCGTCCATCCTTCACTGTCTTCATAGGACTTCTCGATGCTCATTGTAGTCTGGATGAAATACTTTAACCTTCATTGCATGTCCACCAATCATGTACTTTGCGAGGTAATCTTGAGTGAACTGCTTCGGGAACCACTAGGAACAAAAAAGATTCAGACATTGTTGTCTAACAACTCATTATGGGCAGTAAAAAGAGAAGGCTGCAGAGTTTGTAGTTACCATCTTACATCTCACTGTTGTGTTGGATAGAGCATAAACAAATAATTTTCTTGCCACCATTCGTATCTTTTTTGCTAATAATCCTTATCAGTTTCCTCACTTGATGCTTGTTCATCAACATCTCATTGCCCCATAAGCAAAAAGGGTCGATGCGTGGATCCTTGCCAAGGGCATATGTACGTACAAGCAACAAGTCAATATTAGAAGCTAACTAGTGTCCAAGCCTGGATCTATATGCACTACATTATGGAACGACGACGGGAGTACAAGTCGAGGGATGAAGCTAACCTCGGCAGAAAATGGTGGCCACTCCCGTTGTTGTCCTACATAAGTAGTGGAAAAGCATGATAAGTACAACAATCTTAACATTGAACAAATATAGCAAAGGTAAACAACATCATCTCCAAATGATAGCTTGAATGTGTTGGTTTTAGCATGCTGTTAAAGCTGATATAAAATGGAAGGCAATGTTACCGACAACAGGCTTAACAACCATCAAATATTGCAATTCAAACTGGTATTGTTGAAAATGAATAGAACGTATGTAATGCTTAAACATCACACTGGATAAATGTGAAAAAATGAAATGAAGGGCATGTGTTAACTACACCAGGAATAATTGGAACCAAATATAGCCGTTCAAACTGGTATTGATATAGTCGAGCGGCATAGTTCCGACTTGCACATAATGAACAACACATTGTGAATTACTGAAATAAACAAGGCATAAATGACCAGTATAACAACCAAATATAGCCATTGAAAACTGGACAGAGTCTCACTGCACCAACCTAACAAGCAAATACAGATAAACATGGCATATGCTTGAAAACTAGACAAATACTCACTACAACCAACCTAACAAGCAGATAAAGATAAAAAAGGCATCTGCTTGATAACTGGATAAATGATAAAAAACAACCTAACAACCAAATACAGATAAACAAGGCATCTGCTTGATAACTGGATAAATACTCACTGCAACCAAACTAAGAACCAAATATAGATAAACAAGGCATCTGCTCGATAACTGAAAAAATCCTCACTCCAACCAACCTAACAACCAAATACAGATAAACAAGGCATCTACTCACTATAAACAACCAAATATAGCCATTCGTTAAACTGAAGTGGACAATTCATATTTCAACATCACATAGACCTATTGAACAATACATTTTTGCATAACTGAAATAATTAAACATGGCACAGTTAATGCATCGCACGGCAAATGCTACTACAACAAAGGGTACGGGTTGGCAAGCTAGAAAAGGTAAGATTTGCTGATAGAATGTTGCCTCACATTTCATGGATAGGACCCTTCCAGTTGGAAGATCACAGACCCATGGTGCGCTCTCTGATGTCACAGATGGGTTGTTTCACCTTGGAAGAACCTTTGTGGGTGCCCTCCTCGTGGTCGTGGTCGATGAGATCTGACTTGGCAATTGAGGATCCCAAGCTACCGCCGTAGAACGTGTCCTTCAGAAGTGACAAAAATGGGCTCGATGGCGTATAAAACTCGCAAATCCTTGACCGCTTGGCGGAGGAGATCAGCGGCAGGGTCGTCGAAGAGATCGACGGCGGTTGAACCAGAGGGGTTGGGGATGGACCACTTAACCTGTGACATGGCCCGCGTGAAGCCGTCGGTGTGGATGAGCTTGCTGTCGTAGCCAGCTTTCCCGAGATACAGTAATACGCTGAAGCCTTCGGCATGGAAACGTAGTCAATGTCTTCACCGGCTTCCGCGGTGACATGTTGATCCGGGATCGATAGGTTGGGGCAAACGGCGACCACCTCACCAATGTCCGCCGGAGAGGCCATGATAAACCTCTTCTTGGCCGAATGCTCGTCGGGCTCCCCGGGATACGTGGTCAAGCTTAGGCTGCAACATTCTGGAGCAAGGGATGCGGATTTGGCGGGGAGGGCCACTACAGGCCTCATCTAAAAACTCAGGGGAGTGGGGAAACGGTATGGGAATCGCTGGGTAAACTGAACATTATTATCTAAGCTAGGAGGAACGGGCAAACCGGCAGGGGTTGGCAGCGGCGCCGGCGCCGGCCGCGAGCTAGGGTTCGAGGGGGGAGGGGGCGGGTGGGGGACTGTGGAGGGGGAAGTGGTGTTTGAGGATACGCTGAGGCAACTGATTTTTTTTAGTAATGGTGGGTGGAGATGGTGGTGGACAAGGGAGGGCGACGGTTCAAATGCCTCGACTACTGCAATTTTACTATAAGGTCGGTGCTGGAGGAGTGTGGGCGACGGTTGAAGTACGACTACTACTAAAATTTGCGTAAAGGAATTGATGCGGGGCGGGAGTGCCCAAGATCATGGACGGTCCAATAACAATATGCGTGTATGATAATAAGGAAAAGTGGTGCGGATCCGCCAATTTTTGCAATGCTCAAGGGTTTTTTTTATATATTTCTAGCTAGCTGGTCTATCGCACACGATTCGTCCTAATTTCCAAATAAACTTACCCACCTTTAGCTTGCACAGGTGGTGGTTTTACATCGCACTTGCATCGCACACGGTTAAGCCAGTACCTCCACCCTTTGCTCGCGCTTGCGCGGCCGTGGTGATTTCAGCGCACTTGCATAGCACACGATTGAGCTAGTACCTCCACCTTAATTTGCTCACACTTCCGTGGTCGTGGTGATTTCAACGCACATGCATCGCATACGGTTGAGCCAGTACCTCCACCTTAATTTGCTCGCACTTGCGCAGGCATGGTGATTCACATCGCACTTGTATCGCACACGGTTAAGATATTATACCCCGTGTCCGTTGAGGGCCATCAGAGTTTTTGTAGCAAAAAATTAACGTTAGAGCGGGTCAAAAGACAGCCATACCAGCATGTGGCCCAAATATATATGAGTGAAAAGGGTGGTCTGTGATGTTCAAAATTCCAATGCACAACTTTGACCCCGCGGGCCCACGGTTGGGCGTGTCATTGAAGATCGATGAGAGGGGCCAAAAGTCAAGAACCACCTAGAAGTGGCCAAATATATGTATGAATATTGGGATGTTTAAAACATTAAATACACAATGCATAACTTTGGTGGCACCTGCCTCGCAAACCCGAAAGCACCCTAACAACCACCTAGCTAGGATATATATAATGACATAATGTCATACCTAGCTAGGATGCTTGGCCCACCACCTCCCACTTCGTGTCAGTGGGGCAGATGCACGTAATGATCGATACTTTGGTCATACATGCATGTCGCCATGACCTACCATAAGACGGACCAATGAATCTTCCGTTTGGTCAAATGACAGTTGTTGTTGTTGATAAACCGCTTGGGCCAATAGATTGATCCATCATAAAAATCGCACGAGAGGGACCACAAACCAGCACCTCTTGCATGCGGCCCAAAATGATGTACGTTGGGAAGGGGTGATGTGTGTTTTCAATATAGAATAATGTACAATTTAGATGTGGTGCCTACCTCTCGATACAGACAACCATGAAGGCAAGGTAGTTAAGGACGAGATACGTACGCAGGGTTTGATGTAGGTCGAACCCAGCAATCCGAGCATCTGGGAGGGAATCCTGACAATGCATGAGCTTGAGCTTTGGTTGACCGACATTTGACAGTGACCGACCCTAACATGAACTAGGAGTAATCCATTCATGGCCAACACATACCCCTCATTATCGGTCAAAGGGATGATATATATACACTCGGGGATTCCATAGATATCCGTGTCGTCACAAAAACCCGCACAAGGGAGACGTGGTCGATCAGAAGACCCTGTATACACTGCATGCTGCCCGAAAATAAGTATGGGTATGATGGTGTATGATGTGTTTAAATACCAAATGCACAACTTCGATGGGCCATGCCAACTACATTAAAAACCGAACACCGTACCCGACTCCAAGCCTGGTTCAATGCGTAGTGTGCGCATAACTTTGAAAGTTGCTCGTTGGATGAAGCCAATCCGACGGTACAGGGATGGCAAAATCCGAGCACTACTGGCCATTGGATATCATCTACATACCACCAGATTTTGCCACATGTATAATCTAGAAGACTCCATGGTTGAACTTAAGCATAATTTACAAACCTCAAAACACAAGCACTTCTCCCATGCATGCGCTCAAACTTTATTTTGTGTAGCATGGGACACACACACACACACACACATATATATATATATATATACATCTATATCTATACATCTATATAGTGTGCGAATAACTTTGAAAGTTGCTCTTTGGATGAAGCCAATCCGACGGTACAGGGATGGCAAATCCGAGCACTACTGGCCGTTGGATATCATCTACATTCCACCAGATTTTGCCACATGTACAATCTATAAGACTCCATGGTTGAACTTAAGCATAATGCACAAACCTCAAAACACAAGCACTTCTCCTTTGTTCTCTAGAATCTTCCATATCTTAATTGCCCAAACCTTTTTTTCTAAATGAATTGTCACTTTTTGTTTTTACCTATACAATGCACAATTCCATGAATCTTAAAATAGTTTTTTTATAAAACTAATTGATTTTGGATGAGATGAACTATAAGAATTAAACGAACATCTACACCATGCTTAGCTGGGAGAAGAGGCGGGAAATCGATGAGAGGAGTGGCGAGAAATGGTAGCCTATTTTGAATTAACACCTAGTAGATAAGGAAGCGTGAGCTACATGACGCATGCGCACAGTGCTTACTCATGTACTACATGTGCTGTCGAAAGGGCTTAGGGTTGCCGTTCGATCTGGGAGCATCCAATGGTGCGCACGTACAATCCGTGGAGTTTGGGTTCTGGCCAGTCAGAACGCACGACTCAGATCACGCGCGCAGCTGGGGGGGATATCATACGGAAACCAACATTCGGTGGAAACCGGTGAAAACCATGAGGAAAAAATGTTTTGCAGTTTAAAAAAATCCAAAAAAATCCAAAAAAATGTTTTATTGCCACACAAAATTTCAAGTTGAAACACATTATGAGATGTCTATGAAAAGACAAAATCAGTGTTGAATAGTGTCGAATAGTAATGTCACTATTCAAGGCGGAATTTTTCTTTTTCATAGCTCACATCTCGTAATGTTTTTCAACTTGAAATTTTATGTCGCAATAAAACATCAGCTTCTTAACATCCCACATTTTTTCTAGATATTTATGAAACTTTCAAATATGGTTTCCACGAAATTTTCATTGAATATCGGCTTTCATGAGTGAACCGTGTGCTATTTGAAAACATTTCATGAGAATCTCAGTTTTTAAATCCCCGTAAATCCAAAACTAAGCTAAAAATTGTGAAACCTTCCATGGTGTCACGACATGGCACTTATATGTCATGGAATTTTTTTCGTCCATTGTGGCGCAAGTTTTATTACAAGCCTCTTACAAACCGGAGTTTCTCTCAAAGAAGCCTCGTGGTTCCGATAGGGAAACGTGTCCCCCTAATGGGCGTAACATAATCACTACCTCTTTTCACCTTGAATTTTCTTCTACGAGCAACATGGAACGACATGATATCCGTGCTGAAATTTAAACTTATTCAGGGTTTGTTTGTCCTTTTTATACACTAATTGAGTTTCATAGGCATTTAATGTCCATAATTCAAATCTTAACTAGAAATACATGCTCCAGTTCACCAAAATGGCCAGAAAAATTATACATGTGTCCTTGGGTGCATGTTTAGGTCCAATGCCAGGAATGGGAATGAATTAAAACTGTACAGGTGTCATGGCTCGTCCTCAAACATTTCTAATCTCGGTTTTTAAGTCCCCAAAAATCTTAAACTCACCAGAAAGTCATCAAAGGTGGCATGGTGTCACTTCATGGAACATATATGTCGTGGTAAAAACATTGTCCAATTTGGGCCAAGCTTTATTACAAACCTCTTACAAAAACTGGAGCTTCTCTCAAAGAAGCCTCATGGTTTAGATAGGGAAATGTGTTCCCCTTGTGGGCAAAATGTAATCACTGCCTCTTTTCGCCTTGTATGTTCTTCCACGGGCAACATGGAACGACAAGATATCAGTGCTGAAATTTAAACTTATTCAGGGTTTGTTTGGCCTTTTTATACACTAATTGAGTGTCCTAGGCACTTAATGTCCATAATTCAAATCCGAACTACAAATACATGCTCCAGTTCACCAAAATGGCTAGAAAAATTATACATGTGTCCTTGGGTGCATGTTTAGGTCCCATGTCAGGAATGGGAACGAATTACAACCATACCGGTGTCATGGCTCGTCCTCAAACATTTAAAATCTCGTTTTTTAAGTCCCCATAAATCCTAAACTCACCAAAAAGTCATCAAAGGTGGCATGGTGTCACGTCATGGCACATATATGTCATGGTAAACACACTGTCCAATTTGGGCCAAGCTTTATTACAAACCTCTTACAAAAACTAGAGCTTGTCTCAAAGAAGCCTCATGGTTCCGATGGGCAAAACATAATCACTGCCTCTTTTCGCCTTGTATTTTCTTCTACGGGCAACATGGAACGACAAGATATCCGTGCTGAAATTTAAACGATAATTGTTGCCTCTTCTTGCCTTGACCTTTGTTTTCTACAGGAAACATAGATTAACAGGAGTGTCGGGCTGAAATTTGAACTTTTCAGGGTTCGTATGGCCATTGTATGTATATATTACTAATTACTAAGTTTTCTATGCATTTAATGTAGTCCATAATTCAAATTTGAACTACAAGCACATGCTCCAGTGAAGCAAAATGGGTGGTAAATCGTACATGTGGCATTGGGTGCATGTTTAGGTCTCGTTTGAGGAACGAGAATGAATTACAAACTTGTCGTCATCCTGAAACATTGAGAATCTCGGTTTTTAAATCCCAATAAAACAAAAAGTCACCCAAAAAAACAAGAAACTTGGCATGGTTTCATGATATAGCACATATATGCCATGGTAAAAGAATCGTCCAGTTTGAGAAGAGGTGCACACATTAGTAGCCAACTAAGTCCTTTTTGAAACAAAAATCTGACACGTTAATATCGCAAATGGTTGTATTATATTTACCGTGTCGAAATTTAACCATACCCGGTGGCGTGCGTGCAGCTGTCTGGTTAGACGGGACGAGCGCGAGAATTCCGCCGTGCAGGCTCAACGGGACGCGTGCGAGCAGTCCGCCATGCAGGCTCGATGGGACGCGTGCATCCTCTCCACCTCACAGGCTCGACGGGACACGTGCAAACAGCAAGGCTTCCCATGCTCACCAGGAAGCGAGCTCTTTGACCTCCATGCACCAGCCGCCACCCGCCTCGCTCACAACTTCTCCATTAATGGGTTAATTAAAGCACCTGGATAGAGGGTGTTTGCTTGTGATCCCATGGAAGCATTTGCTTCGTTCATGTTTTCAACTTGTATTCCGCCCAAATTTAAATTGCCACATAGGGCAACGGATAATACGACCACAAATAAAATGGCAACGGATAATACGATGACAAATTTACAATGGCGCAGATAATAATTGTCTTACATATTCTGGATAATTTAAAATGCCACATGCGGCAAAGCCCGGAAGACACGGGGGCAGGAGAAGAAGGAAATTACAGACAACGATCTGGGTCGCTATTGTCTCTACTCGTCGATGGATCACCGGGCGGCGAAATCCTCCAGCTCCTTCTTCAATTCCTCACGACTTTGATTGAAAGCAGCCATGGATTCCTCGACCTCCTGCTCGCACTTGATTCAGAGCTTCCTCAAGGCAACCATTCGTTCCTCGCCGACCGCTTTTAGCGTCATCTCTGAGGCACCGCTCTGCTCATCCAGCATCTTCCAGCTAGCGGCCTCCTCCTCCTTCTCGGTGACCAACTTGAGGAGCTTCGCATTGTCACCCATGAGTTGCTCGACGAGGCCAGTCGCCTTGTCAACCAAGGCATCGCTGATCTTGAGCGGCTTCATCAAGCCGTCGACCAGCTCCTACTACGTAGTGATGCCAGCGAGAATGTCGTCGTCGCTGGTGAAGGACTTCCGGAATGCCGGCTCGTCGCGATGGCCGACGCCGCGAATGCGCTTGTGAGAGCCCTCGCGTGCCCGTGAGAGCTCGTTCGAGGGATCCGCGGCGCGCTGGGACATCTCTGTTGTGGCTGCAGCTTCGCGGTTTGACCTCTCTAGAGCTTCCACGGCCTTGGTCTTTGCTGCCTAGTTATATGTCACCCTAAACTCCTCCTACCGGTCATGGCGGAACGACTTGACAGAAAAAAAATCAGTTTTGTGGGTGACGAGGAGAGGAATTGTGAAGTAATTTTCGAGTGGGTAGTTTTTATGGCCCAGTGCTAAGTGTGAACACATATTAGTTTGATAGGTGTGAACATATTTGCAATAACTTATTGCGTTGTAATCAACAATGTGATGAGAAACAAGGTCAAAATTTATTGATGGTAGAAGGTTGACCACGTAGTTTCCACATGTTATTTATCACACAAGTGTTAACATAAGGAAATGCATGTGTAACTTACTAATCATCGCACACGAGTACTCGCAGACGCATCGTGTGCGATACTCCTAGCCACCGCAAGCAACTAGTTTGCATTTTTCAAAGTTTTTTGTACACACAGAATCACACATGAACTAACTGTATTAACCATCTGTGTTGTAAATTCTCATCGCGAATGGTTCATCTGAGTTGGCTGTTTGCCACGTATCACACACATCTTGTTAAGTTGAACTGTTTTCGTTGCATTCACTAATCGAAAACAGTTCGTCTGAGTGAACCGTATGCCCTATATCACACACACCTTGATCTGGCTAACCGTTTATGTTGCACTCCCTAATAGCAAATGGTTCATCAGAGCGAACTGTATGCCGTATATCGCACACACACATTGATATGGCTGCCAGTTTCTATTGTTCTGCCTCATCGCAAACAGTTTAAACGGGTTAACCGTGTGCCCTGCATCGCACACGCAACTAAAATTTGAACCGTGTTTGATGCATCCTCCATCGCAAACATTTCGCACCTTTTTTGACAGTTTTTTACATCCCCATTTGTGATTAATGCATTGCACACAGTTTCTTCAAAGAGTTTCTAATCGTAGTGTCACGTTAGAAGCATCCTCAAGTAGTGTATGGCCTTGGAACACTGAGACCGAAAGGTCGAATGTGAATCAAATAGTAGATATGATCAACATAGTGATGTTCACCATTGAAAACGACTCCATCTCACGTGATGGTCCGACATGGTTTAGTTGACATGGATCACGTGATATGAACTACTCCATCTAAGTGGGAGTTCTTAAGTAATATGATTAATTGAACTTTAATTTATCATGAACTTAGTACGTGATCATTTAGATGACTACACGGACTGGGTTCGTAACTTGAGGATTATCCTCATTGCTGCACAGAAGAATTACCTCCTGGAAGCACCGCTAGGTGCAAGACCCACTGCTGGAGCAAGTCTGGACGTTATGAACGTCTGGCAGGGCAAAGCTGATGACTACTCGATAGTTCAGTGTGCCATGCTTTACAGCTTAGAATCAGGACTTCAAAGACGCTTTGAACGTCATGGAGCATATGAGATGTTCCAAGAGTTGAAGTTAATATTTCAAGCAAATGCCCAAGTTGAGAGTTATGAAGTCTCCAACAAGTTCTATAGCTGCAAAATGGAGGAGAATAGTTCTGTCAGTGAACACATACTCAGAATGTCTAGGTACCACAACCACTTGACTCAGCTGGGAGTTAATATTCCTGATGATAGTGTCATTAACAGAGTTCTTCAATCACTTCCATCAAGCTATAAAGGCTTCGTGATGAACTATAATATGCAAGGGATGGAAAAGACAATTCCCGAGCTCTTCGCAATGCTAAAGGCTGTGGAGGTAGAAATCAAGAAGGAGCATCAAGTGTTGATGGTTAACAAGACCACTAGTTTCAAGAAAAAGGGAAAAGGGAAGAAGGGGAACTTCAAGAAGAACAGCAAGCCAGTTGCTGCTCAAGGGAAGAAGCCCAAGTCTAGACCTAAGCCTGAGACTGAGTGCTTCTACTTCAAAGGGATTGGCCACTAGAAGCGGAACTGCCCCAAGTATTTGGCGGATAAGAAGGATGGCAGAGTGAAAGGTATATTTGCTATATTGATGTGTACCTTACTAATGCTCATAGTAGCATCTGGGTATTTGATACTGGTTCTGTTGCTCATATTTGCAACTTCAAATAGGTGCCACAGATTAAACAAAGATTGGCTAAGGACGAGGTGACGATGCGCGTGGGTAATGGTTCCAAAGTTGATGTGATCGCCGATGGCACGCTACCTCTAGATCTACTGTCGGGATTAGTTTTAGACCTAAATAATTGTTATTTGGTGCCAGCGTTGAGCATGAACATTATATCTGGATATTGTTTGATGCAAGACAATTATTCATTTAAATCAGAGAATAATGGTTGTTCTATTTATATGAGTAATATCTTTTATGGTCATGCACCCTTGATGAGTGGTCTATTTTTGTTGAATCTCGATTGTAGTGATACACATATTCATAATATTGAAGCCAAAAGATGCAAATTTAATAATGATAGTGCAACTTATTTGTGGCATAGCCGTTTAGGTCATATCGGTGTAAAGCGCATGAAGAAACTCCATGCTGATGGGCTTTTGGAATCACTTGATTATGAATTACTTGATGCTTGCCAACCATGCCTCATGGGCAAGATGACCAAGACTCCGTTCTCCGGAACAATGGAGCGAGCAACTGACTTATTGGAAATAATACATACTGATGTATGCGGTTCGATGAGTGTTGAGGCTCGCGGTGGGTATCGTTATTTTCTGACCTTCACAGATGATTTGAGTAGATATGGGTATATCTACTTGATGAAACATAAATCTGCAATATTTGAGAAGTTCAAAGAATTTCATAGTGAAGTGGAAAAACATCGTAGCAAGAAAATAAAGTTCCTACGATCTGATCGTGGAGGTGAATATTTGAGTTACGAGTTTGGTCTTCATTTGAAACAATGTGGAATAGTTTCACAACTCACGCCACCTAGAACATCATAGCGTAATGGTGTGTCCGAACGTCGTAACCGTACTTTATTAGATATGGTGCAATGTATGATGTCTCTTACTAATTTACTGCTATCATTTTGGGGTTATGCTTTAGAGACGGCTGCATTCACGTTAAATAGGGCGCCATCTAAATCCTTTGAGACGACACCATATGAACTATGGTTTGGCAAGAAACCTAAGCTATCGTTCCTTAAAGTTTGGGGCTGCGATGCTTATGTGAAAAAGCTTCAACCTGATAAGCTCGAACCCAAACCGGAGAAATGTGTCTTCATAGGATACCCAAAGGAGACTGTTGGGTACACCTACTATCACATATCCGAAGGCAAGATATTCGTTGCTAAGAATGTATCCTTTGTAGAGAAGGAGTTTCTCTCAAAATAAGTGAGTGGGAGGAAATTGGAACTTGATGAGGTAATTGTACCTTCTCCCGAATTGGAAACTAGTTCATCACAGAATTCAGTTCCGGTGATTCCTACACCAATTAGTGAGGAAGCAAATGATGATGATCATGAAACTTCTGATCAAGTTACTACCGAACCTCGTAGGTCAACTAGAGTATGATCCGCACCAGAGTGGTACGGTAATCCTGTTCTGGAGGTCATGTTACTTGACCATGACGAACCTACGAACTATGAGGAAGCGATGATGAGCCCAGATTCCGCGAAATGGCTTGAGGAGATGAAATCTGAGATGTGATCCATGTATGAGAACAAAGTGTGGACTTTGGTTGACTTGCCCGATGATCAGCAAGCAATAGAGAATAAATAGATCTTCAAGAAGAAGACTGACGCTGACAGTAATGTTACTATCTACAAAGCTCGACTTGTTGCGAAAGGTTTTCGACAAGTTCAAGGAGTTGACTATGATGAGACCTTCTCACCCGTAGCAATGCTTAAGTCTGTCCGAATCATGTTAGCAATTACCGCATTTTATGATTATGAAATTTGGCAAATGGAAGTCAAAACTGCATTCCTTAATGGATACCTTAAAGAAGAGTTGTATATGACGCAACCAGAAGGTTTTGTCGATCCAAAAGGTGCTAACAAAGTGTGCAAGATATAGCGATCCATTTATGGACTGGTGCAAGCCTCTTGGAGTTGGAATATACGCTTTGATAGTGTGATCAAAGCATATGGTTTTATACAGACTTTTGGAGAAGCCTGTATTTACAAGAAAGTGAGTGGGAGCTCTGTAGCGTTTCTAATATAATATGTAGATGCCATATTGTTGATTGGAAATAATACATAATTTCTGGATAGCATAAAAGGATACTTGAATAAGAATTTTTCAATGGAAGACCTCGGTGAAGCTTCTTATATATTGGGCATCAAGATCTATAGAGATAGATCAAGACGCTTAATTGGGCTTTCACAAAGCACATACCTTGATAAAGTTTTGAAGAAGTTCAAAATTGATCAGTCAAAGAAAGGGTTCTTGCCTGTGTTACAAGGTGTGAAGTTGAGTCAGACTCAATGCCTGACCACTGCAGAAGATAGAGAGAAAATGAAGGTCATTCCCTATGCCTCAGCCATAGGTTCTATCATGTATGCTGTGTACCAGACCTGATGTGTGCCTTGCTATAAGTTTATCAGGGAGGTACCAAAGTAATCCAGGAGTAGATCACTTGAGAGTGGTCAAGAACATCCTGAAATACCTGAAAAGGACTAAGGATATGTTTCTTGTTGATGGAGGTGACAAAGAACTCGTCGTAAATGGTTACGTCGATGCATGCTTTGACACTGATCCGGATGACTCTAAGTCAAACCGGATACGTATTTATATTGAATGGTGGAGCTGTCAGTTGGTGCAGTTCCAAGAAGAGCGTCGTGGCGGGATCTATGTGTGAAGCGGAATACATAGCTGCTTTAGAAGCAGCAAATGAAGGGGTCTGGATGAAGGAGTTCATATTTGATCTAGGTGTAATACCTAGTGCATTAGGGTTCAATGAAAATCTTTTGTGACAATACTGGAGCAATTGCCTTGGCGAAGAAATCCAGATTTCAGAAGAGAACCAAACACATCAAGAGACGCTTCAATCCGCGGTCAAGTCAAGGAGGGAGACATAGAGATTTGCAAGATACATATGGATCTGAATGTTTCAGACCCGTTGACTAAGCCTCTCTCACGAGCAAAACATGATCAACACCAAGACTCCATGGGTGTTAGAATCATTACTATGTAATCTAGATTACTGACTCTAGTGCAAGTGGGAGACTGAAGGAAATATGCCCTAGAGGCAATAATAAAGTTGTTATTTATATTTCCTTATATCATGGTAAATGTTTATTATTCATGCTAGAATTTTATTAACCGGAAACTTGGTACATGTCTGAATACATAGACAAACGAAATATCCCTACTATGCCTCTACTTGACTAGCTTGTTAATCAGAGGTGGTTAAGTTTCCTAAACCATAGACATGTGTTGTCATTTGATGAACGGGATCACATCATTAGAGAATAATGTGATGGACAAGACCCATCCATTAGCTTAGCATAATGATCGTTTAGTTTTATTGCTATTGCTTTCTTCATGACTTATACATATTCCTCTGACTATGAGATTATGCAACTCCCGAATACCGTAGGAACACTTTGTGTGCTATCAAACGTCACAATGTAACTGGGTGATTATATAGATGCTCTACAGGTGTCTCCGATGGTGTTTGTTGAGTTGGCATAGATCGAGATTAGGATTTGTCACTTTGTATCAGAAAGGTATCTCTGGGCCCTCTCGATAATGCACATCACTTTAAGCCTTGCAAGCAATGTGACTAACGAGTTAGTTACGGGATGATGCATTATGGAACGAGTAAAGAGACTTGTCGGTAACGATATTGAACTAGGTATGAGAATACCGACGATCGAATCTTGGGCAAATAACATACCGATGACAAAGGGAATAACATATGTTGTTATGCGGTTTGACCAATAAAGATCTTCATAGAATATGTAGGAGCCAATATGAACATCTAGGTTCCTCTATTGGTTATTGACCGGCGATGTGTCTCGGTCATGTCTACATAGTTCTCGAACCCATAGGGTCTGCATGCTTAACATTCGATGACGATTTGTATTATATGAGTTATGTGTTTTGATGACTGAATGTTGTTTGGAGTCCCGGATGAGATCACGGACATGACGAGGAGTCTCGAAATGGTCGAGACATAAAGAATGATAAATTGGACGATGTTATTCGGACATCGGATGAGTTCCGAGAGGTACGGGGTAACTATCGAAGTGCTGGAGGGTTATCGGAACCCCCCCCCCCCGGGGAACTAATGGGCCTTAGTAGAGAGAGAGAAGGGCCGCAAGGGGCCGGCCGCATGCCCCCCTTGGCAGTCCGAATTGTACTAGAGGAAGGGGGCGGCGTCCCCCTTTCCCTCTCCCTCTCCCTCTCCCTTCCTTCTTCACCCTTCCACCAAGTGGAATCCTACTAGGACTTGGAGTCCTAGTAGGACTCCTCTCTCCTGGCGCGCCCTACAGGGGCCGGCCGGCCTCCCCCTCTCCTCCTTTTTTTATGAAGGCAGGGGGCACCCTAGAACACATAAGATCAATTTTCTTAGCCGTGTGCGGTGCCCCCCTCCACAGATTACACCTCAGATCACATTGTTGTAGTGCTTAGGCAAAGCCCTGCTTGGATCACATCATCAACACCATCATCACGCCATCGTGCTGACGGAACTCATCTACATCCCCGAACCTCTGCTGGATCAAGAGCTCGAGGGACGTCATCGCGCTGAGCGTGTGCAGAACTCGGAGGTGTCGTGCATTCGGTACTTGATCGGTTGGATCGTGATTGAATCGCGAAGAGTATGACTACATCAACAGCGTTAACATAACGCTTCCGCTTTCGGTCTACAAGGGTACGTGGACACACTCTCCCCATCTCGTTACTATGCATCTCATAGATAGATCTTGTGTGATCGTAGGAATTTTTTGAAATACTGTGTTCCCCAATAGTTTTTTCTCTATCGTACTTTGTACGGAGTATCTCGCTGGTCGGGAAGGCATGCAAAATCCCAAACCGCTTCTTACACCTTGTATCGAATTTTCTGCCTAACAAGTTGTGCCGTGCAATTGGAATTCCAACTTGAGTACTACTACTAGGAGTACTAGGGGCTAGTTCTTTTACGCTTCTAGATTAGGAATCCGGTAACTACTACTCCCTCCTTTCTGGTTTATAGGGCTCAATTCAAAAATCTCACCAACCAAGGTAGATGGTGAGTGGTGGAATACTTTTTGTAGTTTGAAAAAGTACCCAATTAATGCTCTTGTTTTCCTCAAAAAAATATGTTTACCAATGCATTAATTGCAATGCATGCAGGCATAAAGTACATGCATTGGTCAATTTTCTCTTAATACTTGCATGCAATGATTTCATGCACCTTGGAATCTGAACTTGTGATGGGGAACAGCCAAATTGAGCCTTATAAAATGGAAAAACTAAAATTCCGAGATAAGACCTATAAACCGGAAAGGAGGGAGTACCTTCGTCCTGGTTTATCGGTCCCCATTGTAACCTGTGTCAAATTTTAACCATAAATTTAACTAATGAAATGTTTATGGATGTCACATGCACTAACATTTTATCAGTTAAATCTTTGGTCAAAATTTAGCACAAATTACAATGGTGACGAATAAACCAGGACGGAGGTACTAGTAGTTTCGAATCCCAAATAAATGAGTGAGGCGCCTTATGTTACTCTCCATTGGGACTAGTCTTATGGGAAAAGATGGGAAAGAGATGGCTTATTTTTTAAGCCGCCAAAAGAACTGGCCCTAGGAGTAGTAGCTAGGGATACTAGGAGTAGTAGCTAGGGATCGAGTGTGCGAGATGAACCGGAGAAAGTAAATGCAGAGAGATGAAATGCAAAAAAGACGAAGGGATGTGATGGTTGCTTGTCCGTTTATTTTACCAGGCCACTTATTACTGGGAGTGGTGGGGTCTTGTGATATGACAGCTTTAATGTCGCGCCACGAGCGGGATGAGACTCCCGTGCAGTGCCGCCCTCTACACTAGTACTACCTCGGTCATGGTTTATTAGTCCCCCATTGAATTTGACTGAAGGTTTAATTGACAAAATGTTAGTGCATGTCAACAAAAAATATATTGTTGGATTCATTTTTGAATATAGTTTTCAATGATATAATTCTTGGTGACATGCATGAGCATTTATCGTACTATATATAATGTTAGTTAAATTTGTGGTCGTACTAATATATAGTAAGGTGCCCGTGCATTGCACGAAATAGTGAAATGCATTGATCGGGGACTTGTTTATTTTGACAAAGGATGTGGGGGTCATCTCATGTGTAATGAGTATCGATAGGTTTCTTCGAATATTATTTCTTCTCTAGAGCTCACAAACATTTGGGTGAAATAGATAAAAAGTATCTTTTGCAAACAAAAGCGTTCAACTATTCAACCTGCATCCAAAACTTGTCAACAAATAACACTGATTCTGCTTTGCAAGAAATGATATTTAAGAATTAGTTTTTGAGTATCGATTGTTATACATGTTGGCTACATATGACATGGCACTTTCTTATAGTCAACATTTGGCTATACTATTAAGTATTAACCATGCTCTTATACACCTAGACGGAGGGATTAAATCAGGATGAGTTGGAAGGGGGCAGAGGAGATGTAAGAAATGGTTCATCATAAGTCTTTCACCAATACTCTAGTAAAAATTCCCAGTTAATCTCATAAATGGCAAGTGAGAACTCTAATGGAGCAAAAGCATACAAGGAAGATTCTAGACTAAACCATAAATGGATACACTTTTATTCAAGCACGATACTCTAATAGAGCAATATCATGCATGGAAGGTTCTATACTATATAAATAAGAAGTCTCCACATGCTTAGACATCCTATTACATTGAGCGAAGACTAATGATCAACATTTCACTTGGTAATGCATATGTCCAGGTGAAGCTCCTTGGAGTCCCCGTGCACCATACTGGGGTGAAAATCATACCATGTGTCTTCCATGCCCACTTCGTCGGGAACGGAGCAGCTCGGCACAATCCCAGTCAGCTTCATGGAACCGGGGTGGGCGCCCACGTACCTTTGAGGGGCAGTAACAGTGAGCACGCATGTCGGTGTCAAAACCGGCGGATCTCGGGTAGGGGGTCCCAAACTATGCGTCTAGGATCGATAGTAACAGGAGACGGGGGACACGATGTTTCCCCAGGTTCGGGCCCTCTCTATGGAGGTAATACCCGAGTGCGTCTAGGATCTAGGGTTACACAGAGTCGGTTACATAAGAAGGAATCTTCATAGTCGGTCACCAAGCTTGCCTTCCACACCAAGGAGAGTGTAACACCCCGGATGTAACTTTCCCAATTTGTACTCCAACTCTTGCCGTTTCCGGCGTTAAGTTATTTTATTTTCTCGGGTTCGGGTCTTTGTCTCCGTGTGTTGTTTTCGTTGTCATGCATCTCATATCATGTCATCATGTGCATTGCATTTGCATACGTGTTCGTCTCATGCATTCGAGCATTTTCCCCGTTGTCCGTATTGCATTCCGGCGCTTCGTTCTCCTCCGGTGGTCTTTTCTAGCTTTCTTTCGTGTGTGGGGATTAAACAGTTCCGGATTGGACCGAGACTTGCCAAGCGGCCTTGGTTTACAACCGGCAGACCGCCTGTCAAGTTTCGTATCATTTGGACTTCGTTTGATACTCCAACGGTTAACCGAGGGACCGAAAAGGCCTCGTGTGTGTTGCAGCCCAACACCCCTCCAATTTGGCACAAAACCCACCTAAACCTGCTCCATCATCTAGAGCGTTCGGTCACGATCGCGTGGCCGAAAACCGCACCTCATTTGGACTCTCCTAGCTCCCTCTATGCCTATATGTAGACCCCTTCCCCGAAATCCGGATCCCCCTCGTCCAAAACCCTAAAAAATCGCCTCCGCGCCGGCCGGACACGTCCGTCCGGGCCGGACACGTCCGCCGCCGACCCCTCGCCCAATCACTGCGCCCACGTCACCGGGCC
>NC_041384.1:226660013-226706717 GCF_002162155.2 Triticum dicoccoides | reverse complement strand
CACCTCGTCAAGTCCGCCCGCCCGCCGCCTTCGCGCCATCGCCGCCCGGCGACACCGCCGCCATCGCCGGCCACCGCAGTGCTCGCCGCCACGGCCACGGCCACCGCCTCCGCCCCTCGTCGCCTTGGTCGTCGGCACCCGAAGCCCCGGCGTCCTCTCCCTCGTCGTCCGGCAAGAACTCCGGCGAGCCCCGGCGTCGAACCTCGGATTTCGTGCCCGATCCAGATCGGGATGAACAGTAAACCCTAGGTCGTTTTTTTCTTCTAAGTCCCTGTTTCCGCAGATCCATATGCTCCTGTGCATGGCCTTGTAACTTTGCATCCGTAGCTCCGATTTGGGCATATAGCATATCAAAATGTTCATCTCAGAGAGTACATCATTTCATTCCATTGCATCATTTTAATTTGAGTTCATCTTGATGCCCGAAATGCTGTTAGAAGAGGGCTACTTGAGTTAATTGTCAGATCTGCTACTCTATTTAGCTTTTTGTCATTTTGCCATGATTAATGTGTGCATGATATGCCCATGTGCTCTACATATGTTTTGTTAAGGGTTTTGTCATCTTTCCAGAGGTGCAACCTATGTAATTTTGTGATGTGTGTGGTGACTAGTACAAGCTTGCAAAGTGGTGCACTTGGTAATTCTGATTTCAGGGACTTAGCATTTCCACTAAGTCCTTGAGCTGTTTATCTCATATGACCATATGTTCATGTTGTTTCCTAGTGATCCGTGCCTCTTTTGAGGATGATCAGTAAGGATGTTTTGTTAATATTGTAGTGATCTATCCATCCATGTCTTTGTTTGCAATTATCGAGCACCCTAGCTTGAGTCAATCGAGCTCTACTTTTGCTACTTTGTGAACCTAGGCAGATTGTCAACTTGTTTGCAATTTTGCCGATGATGTTGTAGTTGATCCGTGCATGCTATGTTATTGTTCTTGCATTTTCTAGCTTGAATTTTGTGTATTATTGATGGGTGTATGCTTAGCTTGTCATGACTTGCACCGTAGTGAGTGCATCGAGCTCGTAAACATGCCTACTTGAGATATGTTTCAGCATGTTCCAGTTTTCACTAAGTCTGAAAACTGATTATGTTTTTGCTATGTTCACATGCTTGCAATTGTATTTTCTGATCCCTTTTGGCTCAAGGTCACTAAGGGACTTTTGTTAAGCTCTTTGAGTAGCTCCATTCCATGCTTTACTTTGCCATGTTCAGGTCCTGTAGCATGTATTTTTGTGGCTCCGAAGAGTGCTACCTGATCTGAAATTCCAGACAAGTGTTAATTTCACTAAGTCTGAGATCTGTTTGCCATATGCATTTTTGCCATGCTTTTTTGAACCTGTTAATGGATGAATTGGCCGTAGCTCAGTGCTAGACTTCTGTTAAGAATCTTGTATGCATCCCTTCCATGTATTTTGTTGTCATGTTTGCATGCTGTAGCATGTTCATTTCGTTGCATTTAGTTGGCTACTTGCTGTAAATCGCAGACCGGTGTCATATTTGAATCGCTTGCCATTTCCAAACCGTAACTCCGATTCCGGCGTTCTTTATATCGTTTTCAAGCGATTTCATCTCATCTTTCCAGTGGCACACTTGGATTCCCATGTTGAGGCCAGGTTCTTGCATTCCTTGTCACATCTTGCATATGCATCTCGCATCGCATCCCGCATAGCATATCATCATTGCATCATGTTGTTTGATCCTTGCACGTGGTTGATTGTGTCTTTGTTGCTTGTTTGTCTTGTTTAGGTAGAGCTGGGAGACGAGTTCGCTAACAAGGAGCCCATTGAGTTTGCTTTCGAGGATCCAGTCAACTCTGACTACTGTGCAGGCAAGATGATCATACCCTCAAAATCACTACTATCTTTGCTATGCTAGATTGCTCGCTCTTTTGCTATGCCAATGCTATGATGCCTACCACTTGCTTTCAAGCCTCCCAAATTGCCATGTCAAACCTCTAACCCACCATGTCCTAGCAAACCATTGATTGGCTATGTTACCGCGTTGCTCAGCCCCTCTTATAGCGTTGCTAGTTGCAGGTGAAGATTGGAGCCCGTTCCTTGTTGGAACCTTTATTTACTTGTTGGGATATCATTATATTGCCATGTTATCTTAATGCATCTATACACTTGGTAAAGGGTGGAAGGCTCGGCCTCCCGCCTAGTGTTTTGTTCCACTCTTGCCACCCTAGTTTCCGTCATATCGGTGTTATGTTCCCGGATTTTGCGTTCCTTACGCGGTTGGGTTATAATGGGAACCCCTTGATAGTTCGCCTTGATTAAAGCTTTTCCAGCAATGCCCAACCTTGGTTTTACCATTTGCCACCTAGCCTCTTTTTCCCTTGGGTTTCCGGAGCCCGAGGGTCATCTTATTTAAACCTCCCTCGGGCCAGTGCTCCTCTAAGTGTTGGTCCAACCGAGTAGACTGCGGGGCCACCTCGGGGCAACTTGAGGGTTGGTTTTACTCGTAGGATGTCTCATCTGAGTGTGCCCTGAGAACGAGATATGTGCAGCTCCTATCGGGATTTGTCGGCACATTCGGGCGGTGTTGTTGGTCTTTTTTTAACCTGTCGAAGTGTCTTGAAGAACCGAGATACCGAGTCTGATCGGAACGTCTTGGGAGGAGGTCTATTCCTTCGTCGACCGTGAGAGCTTGTCATGGGCTAAGTTGGGACTCCCCTGCAGGGATTTGAACTTTCGAAAGCCGTGCCCGCGGTTATGGGCAGATGGGAATTTGTTAATGTCCGGTTGTAGATAACTTGAGCCTTAACTTAATTAAAATGAATCAACTGAGTGTGTTACCGTGATGGCCTCTTCTAAGCGGAGTCCGGGAAGTGGACACGGTGTTGGAGTAATGCTTGCGCAGGTTGTTCTCTAGTTTCTCGCTCGCGCTTTGCCTCCTCTTCTCGCTCTCTTTTGCGAATAAGATAGCCACCATATTTGCTAGTCGCTTGCTGCAGCTCCACTTATATTTACCTTACCTTACCTATAAGCTTAAATAGTCTTGATCGCGAGGGTGCGAGATTGCTGAGTCCCTGTGGCTCACAGATTACTATTACACCAGATGCAGGGCCTGATGATTCCACTCCAGGAGACGCGTTTGAGCTCAAGTGGGAGTTCGACGAAGACTCTCAACGTTACTATGTTTCCTTTCCTGATGATCAGTAGTGGTGCCCAGTTGGGGGTGATCGGGACCGTGTCGCATGTTGGGTTATCTTTTATTTTGGCGCCGTAGTCGGGCCATGAGTGTTTGGATGATGTAATGTTATTTATGTACTTGATTGACATGGCGAGTGTAAGCCAACTATGTTATCTCCCCTTTTATTATCTCTATTACATGGGATGTTGTGAAGATTGCCTAACTTGCGACATATGCCTTCAATGCGATTATGCCTCTAAGTCATGCCTCGACACGTGGGAGATATAGTCGCATCGAGGGTGTTACAGAGAGTCCAATCCGGACACAGGTACAGTCTTCGGCCTTCATGTCTTCACAGCCCATCAGTGCGGCTCATGGATAATAGGACAGACGCCCGAGGACCCCTTAGTCCAGGACTCCCTCAGTAGCCCCCAAACCAGTCTTTCAATAGCGAGGTGTTCGGCACACAAATTGTCTTCGACATTGCAAGGCGGGTTCCTCCTTTAATGATCTGCAAGTGATGTATTCGACCACCAGTTCAATGTCGCTCCCCTCGGCTTCTGCTCGTTAAATAACTTCGCCTTCCACGTGTCAAGCGAAGGTGGAAGGTTAGGGTATTTTTGCACATAACACCCCGTCCATGCAAGGAAGAGAACCTATTAAAGAGATTGGATCCTAGATCCATTCGGCACCACGCAGAGGAAATCCCCGGAAACTGCTTAGGAGAAACCATTCCAGCATGGCTAGTGCTCCCAGCTCCTCCACCCGTCCCAGCCCAGAGAAAGGCCAGTGGGAGAGATGTTCAGTGTCCCACAGTGAATTGACGATGCTGCAGACGCATGGATTTCTTCCCCCCCGCAAATCTAGTTTCTGTTCGAGCGGGGCTAGATTCCTTCAACGGTGAGATTCAGGCAGAGGACTTCCCCAATCCATCCGGGGGAGAGCGAGTATGTTTCGTCCCCTACCTGCTAAGGGGCATTGGATTTCCCATTCACCCGTTCCTCCGAGGGCTTTTGGAATACTATGGCCTCCAACTGCACAACTTCACCCCTGCCTCCATTCTGCACATTGCGGGTTACGTCGCTTTATGCAAACTATTCCTGGGTATCGAGGCTCATTTCGAGCTGTGGAGGAAGTTGTTCTATCTTGTCCCGCGTAATCACGAGGGGTCAATATTTGAAGTGGGCGGAGCCAAAGTATGGCGCATCGCCAATACTGGATATCTGTCCGGCACACCAAGGAAGGCATCCAAAGAATGGCCTTCCGAATGGTTCTATATTGAGGACGTCGCGCTTCCTGACCCAGTTCAAAAGGGTCTTACTGAATTTGCACGTGTTCCTCTGAAGAAATGCCACAGTTGGCGTGCCCGGAGTCCTGAAGAGGATGACAGCGCAGAAGTTTGTCAGCTTATGAGCAAGATAAAGACGCTCGCTCAGTCTGGACTCACAATAATCGTGGTAATGGCGACCTCCATAGTGCGAGGGGTTCAGCCGTTACAATATAGAGGGCTGGCCATGTGGCACTACAATGGAGAGGATGACGCCTCCCGCTATGGCCGGAAGGGTCCGAATACCCCCATCGCTCTGGCCAAAATATTGACCGGGCTGCTTAAAGGGGAGGAAGAGAAGTTTCTTCGCATTGAGCGTAGAGATGGGTATTCTATGTATGATCCTCCCAGTTGGGTAAGCTTCGACCGCTCTATTCCACTATTCCCCTTCCGGATTACTTTTGATAAATTTCAAGTATGTTTGTTATGACAGCATTGGCGGAAGGTCACCGAAGGACTTCATAGTCCTGCCCCACAGCCGGAGATCCACAACCGGGAGCTAGATCCTGGGTTTGAAGCGGATCCGGATATATTCGTGGTGCTTGCGGGGGGAGTGTTTTACCAGACAAGCTATGACGGCACAGAAGTGGCCATCACCGCCGACTACCCTGGCCTTCTTCCTACTTCACATGTAAATAATTAAGAAACACCTTCTCTAAAAGAGTGCTCTTATTCTGCCTCACCCACTGCACTGTATCGTGCTTCACAGGGGAGACATTCCGCGATTTCGAAGAGATCGGCTCCCGCGCCGGGCAAGCCTTCCAAGAGGAAAGCGAACAAAGACACGGCCATGCCTTCATCGAAGAGGTATGGATTCACCAACCTGCACCTGAGCAGTCACGTCCAATCGTGACCTTCATGTTTTCCATGTGTCAGGAGGAAGGTGCGCCGGACTATATCCGGAGGTTCAAGTGGCCATACATCCCACAACCAGGATTCAGATCCTGCCGTGAAGACGGGGACTGATGCAAGGGCGACGCCGGACTGTCCTCCCGTCGAGGACTCAGATGATGTATCCGTCACCAACTCGGAAGTGGAGAATGCCAGGAATCATCGGCGCCGCCGGGCCATTTTACAAGACCCTGGCTTTTTAGAAGAGTTGTTTCACGCCTTCAGCTCAGCCGATGCATATATCCGGGCTGCTCGAGATGGGATTAACAGGGCCACAAATCAACATTTGAAAGATCTGCATGTAAATTCGCTTTGTCTGACTATGATAACCATATGCCAGTAGCCCCCGAGACTTAAAGGAGTTGAAACAACTGATTTAAGGATCAATGTACAACCAGGTGCTTACAGAGAAGAATACCCAGCTAGCTCAGGAACTAGAAAAGTGTCAGTGCCAGCTGCTTGCTGCCAATGCCGAACTGGAGAAATACAAGGCATCTCCCGGTAATATTATCCTCTATCGAAAATTCATAATGATACACTGATAGTGTGAATTTGGGTTCTAATCTTTGTGTTGGGTCGTTAGACCAAGTACGAGAGCAGCTGGACGCCGCTTGAGGCGAAGAACATGGAGCCAAAAAGCTACTAGCAGCGGGCGAGCATGTATGGACAAAAGTCATGGAAGAGAAAAAGAAACTCCAGGATTCGAACACCAAACTGGGCGAAGAACTGAAAGATGTGCGAGCGCAGCTAGCCGACTCTATGAAGGAGAACAAGAAGCTGCGAGGTGGCATATTTAGTACGTGGCCGCTTTTATCTTATAGCAGTTTGGAGGTAATGGTAGCTGATATAGCTGTAATTGCAGGTGTATTGACGAACCACCCCGAAGAGGAAGTGTTCGGATCATCAAGTGATCTTCTACAAGGGCTGTCGTAGTTGCACGAGCAAGCTCGGCAGGCTATGCGGAGTGTAGCCAAGGCTTTATGGCCATCCGACTCCCCTCCGGGAAGCATGGAGAAGCTGGTAGAGCTGTTCAAGGGATCGCGGCGGCCTATCTGGCTATGGAAGATATCTGCCTGCCGAGAGGGTGCGCGAGAGGCCTGGGCCATGGTGAAGACATGATATACCAAGCTGGATCCAAATCACATGGGTCGGGTTGGACCGGTAGGGTCGAATGGGTAAGAAATTCCCGTTAGTTTAGTATATGACCAAGTAGAGGTGGCCACCAAATATTCCCAATAGGATTGTAAGTTAGACTGCCTGTTGGAAGGTGTAGAGGAAGAGGTGTTCGAGTCTAAGTGACTGTGTACTTTCCTCATCTAGCTGAATTGTATATCATTTGTCATTGCAGACCTTTTTGCTTCAACCTCTGGACCCGAAGGTGCGGAGTGTTTTTGAATACCGTCGCGGCCGAATAGGCTAGGGTATGCCTGGAAAACTAGGTGTAGGGGTCATAGTTGCTTGAACAGACAAGTTGTATCCGGCTAGCTATGTTATATTACATTGATATCGTATGAAACATCTTCTAGAGAGAATAGTTCCGTTAAGGGTTCCTTTCCCTGGGTGTGCATGCATTTAATGTACATGTCAGAATTCTGATGTGAGCACCACAGTTTGTATAACTTCTGGGGGTGCACAATGGATTGAGTTTAGAAAACATCTTTAATTCACCGACCGAATATTCCCTTAAGAACGCTAGCTTTTGACTTCACCCAGTCTGAGGTACACATCCGGATGACCCGGCAGTAAGAATCGTATAGGTGCTCCCTTTATGCCCTAGCCGAACTAACGGGAACGTAGGGCATAAGCACAGGAGCCACGCAACCCAACTTGGCCAAAACTTAAGTCATATCGATGCATATAGTGGCAAAGAAAAGGTACATATGGAAAAACTCATATGTGAGGAGCTTAATGCTCAAGGAATGACAAGAACTTCTGTCCAAGAAGCCCCCAGGTACAAGTGACATACATATTTAGAGATGTATGTGTCAATGGTGTGCGGTCTAGCCGTACCAAAGTGTTAAAGCGAGAAAGAAGAACGTAATCGGAAAAGAGAGAGAAAATAATGGAAACTACAGGGGAGGAGGAGGTGAACAAGGGGTTTGGCGCGAGGCATAGAATCTTCGGAGTCTGGCCGCGTTCCAGGGGTTCGGCTCGAGGCGATTGTCTGGTGCATCACGAAGACGGTATGCTCCTCTGGTGAGAACTTCGTCAATTATGAAGGGACCCTCCCATTTGGGCTTTAGTTTGTCCTTTTTCTTATCCGGCAGGCGCAGAACGAGTTCCCCAACGTTGTAAGTCTTGGCCCGTACTTCTCTGCTTTGATATCTTCGAGCCTGCTATTGGTAAAATGCTGAACGGGCTTTTACGACATCACGTTCCTCCTCTAGGGCATCTAGGCCGTCCTGACGATCAAGCTCGGCTTCTCTCTCTTTGTACATACGCACTCGAGATGAGTCGTGAATAATATCGCAGGGCAATACGGCCTCTGCGCCATACACCATGAAGAAAGGTGTGTATCCGGTAGTACGGTTGGGCGTGGTCTGCAGCCCCCAGAGTACGGAGTTAAGCTCCTC
The DNA here is from genome assembly GCF_002162155.2 of Triticum dicoccoides. Taxonomy (NCBI): domain Eukaryota; kingdom Viridiplantae; phylum Streptophyta; class Magnoliopsida; order Poales; family Poaceae; genus Triticum; species Triticum dicoccoides. The sequence continues at coordinate 226,698,788 of NC_041384.1, read as the reverse complement.
AACCCAGTGCTTGTCTAATTCTTTCAAAGACCGCACTAGTCTGGGCTTGATGCCGCTCATAATAAGACTGTTGGCTCGTTCGACTTGACCGTTGGTTTGTGGGTGGTAGACGGAGGCGTAATCGAGTTTAATACCCAGATTAGTACACCAGGATTTTACCTCGTCGGCTGGGAAATTGGAGCCGTTGTCAGTGATGATGCTGTGTGGGACGCCATAACGGTGCACAACACCGGATATGAAGTCTATCACCGGGCCGGACTCAGCCGTTTTGATCGGCTTAGCCTCTATCCACTTAGTGAATTTGTCCACCATAACCAGCAGATATTTTTTCTTATGGCTTCCCCCTTTAAGGGGTCCAACCATATCGAGTCCCCAGACCGCAAAAGGCCAAGTGATGGGGATTGTTTGTAAGGCGGTGGGGGGCATATGGCTTTGATTGGCAAAGAGTTGGCATCCGACGCAACGTTGGACAAGGTCCTGTGCATCAGCTCGGCCCGTCGGCCAATAAAACCCTGTACGGAAGGCCTTGCTAACAAGGGCCCGAGCTGCGGCGTGGTGACCGCCAAGTCCAGCATGAATTTCAGCCAAGAGCTGCCGCCCCTCTTCCTCGGATATACATCGTTGAAGGAATCCGGTGGCGCTTTTCTTGTAGAGCTCTCCATCATGAACCTTGTAGGCCTTTGAACGCCGACAATGCAGTGGGTCTCATTCTGGTCCTCAGGAAGCTCTTTCCTGTTAAGGTAGGCCAAGAAGGGTTCGGTCCATGGGGCAATGACTGCCATGATGAGATCCGTCGATGATGTTATTTCGGTGGCTGAGCCCCCGACGACGTTGGTCTTTCCGGGATCTAGGGTTCTGTTTGGATCTGGACAAGTATTGCCGTTTTCCCCCTGCCACACCAGGATTGCTTAAAGAGCCTTTCCAGGAAGATATTAGGTGGGACGGGGTCGCGCTTAGCACCGATACGAGCAAGAACATCCGCCGCTTGATTACTTTCTCGAGCCACGTGATGGAACTCGAGCCCCTCGAACCGGGCCAACATTTTTATGACTGCGTTGCTATACGCTGCCATCTTTGGATCTTTAGCGTTGAAATCTCCATTTATTTGAGATATTGCAAGGTTGGAGTCCCCGCGTACTTCTAGGCGTTGTATGCCCATGGAGACAGCCATCCGGAGACCATGTAATAAGGCCTCATATTCGGCTGAGTTATTGGAGTCTATGTATAGTATTTAGAGAACATACTGAACGATGTCTCCAGGAGGGGACATTAAAACAACACCCGCTCATAACCCTGCCAGCATTTTGGAGCCGTCGAAGTACATGACCCAATTGGAGTATGTGTCGTACTCTTTAGGGAGTTCGGCCTCTGGCCATTCGGCGATGAAGTCGGCCTGTACTTGGGACTTGATAGCTCGACGTGGTTTATATGTAATGTCAAATGGGAGGAGTTCAATGTCCCATTTGGCAATCCGGCCCATAGCATCGCGGATGTTTATAATGTCATTGAGTGGTACTTCGGAGGCCACTGTAATCAAACACTCCTGGAAGTAGTGACAGAGCTTTCGGGATGTAATGAAGACTGCATATGCTATTTTTTGATAATGAGGGTACCAGGATTTGCATGGTGTAAGGACAATAGATACGTAGTATACTGGCTTCTGAAGTGGGAATTTATGTCCGTCCTGTTCTTGTTCAACGACGAGTACGACGCTCACCACCTGGTGTGTTGCCGATATGTATAATAACATCGGTCCGCCGGCGTTTGGTGCGGCCAGGATTGGATTGCTCGCAAGAAGGGTTTTTATTTCCTCCAGTCCAGCTGTTGCCGCGTCCGTCCACTCGAAGTGGTCGGTTCATCATAGAAGGCGATAGAGTGGTAGTGCCTTTTCTCCCAATCTGGAGATAAAGCGGCTCAGAGCTGCTATGCAACCCGCAAGCTTTTGAAGTTGTTTAAGGTCTGTTGGTTTAGCCAATTGTGACAAAGCTCGGATTTTGGCTGGGTTTGCTTCTATTCCTCTATTGGAAACGATGAAGCCCAGCAGTTTTCCAGCGGGGACGCCGAAGACACTTTTCCAGGTTGAGCTTAATGTCATACTCCGGGAGGTTGTCGAATGTAAGACGTAAGTCGTCTATTAGTGTTTCGACATGCCTGGTTTTGATGATGACATCATCGACATAAGCTTCTACTGTTTTGCGGATCTGTTTCTCTAGGCAAGTTTGAATCATGCATTGGTATGTGGCACAGGCGTTCTTGATCCCAAAGGACATGGTGTTGAAGCATAATGGCCGATATGGGTGATAAATGATGTTGCGGCTTGATCGGACTCCTTGAAACAACCTCCATGCTGTTAGGGCAAGCCTTGTTGAGGTCTTTGAAATCAATGCACAGGCGCCAGGATTTGTCCTTCTTTGGTACCATCACCAGGTTTTCCAGCCAGTACGGATGTTTGATTTCTCTAATGAATCCGGCCTCGATGAGTTTGGCCAGCTCCTCCCCCATGGCTTGTCGCTTGGGTTCAGAAAAGCGCCGCAGTGTTTGCTTAACCGGTTTGAATCCCTCTAATATATTGAGGCTATGTTTGCCCAGCTCACATGGGATCTCTAGCATATCTGAAGGGTGCCAGGCGAATAAGTCCCAGTTTTCACGCAGGAATTCTCGCAGTGCGGTGTCAACTGTTGGGTTCAGTTGAGCTCCGATAGATGCTGTCTTCTTGGGGTCCATTGGGTGGACCTAGAATTTGACTATTTCTTCTGCTGGTTTAAAGGATGTGGATTTAGGGCGTTTGTTGAGGATCACGTCGTCCCTGTCCACCGTGTAGCGTAGTGTGGTTAATTCGTCGACCGCGAGGGCTTCGGATAGCTCCTCAAGGGCCAGGGATGCGGTTTTGTTTTCAGCGCGGAGTGTTATGTCCGGATCACTGACGAGAGTGATTATACCATCTGGTCCAGGCATTTTGAGCATCATATACCCATAATGGGGTATGTCCTGAAAGCGTGTAAAAGCATCCCACCCCAATAGGGCATGATATCTGATCCTGAAAGGGGCCACTTGGAAAGTTATTTCTTTGGACTGATAGTTCTCCGGCGTGCCGAATACTACGTCAAGTGTGATTTTGCCCACGCACCGCGCCTCCCGACTGGGAATAATTCCTCGGAAGGTTGTGTTACTTTGCATGATGCGGCTCCTGTCTATTTCCATTTTATGGAGTGTGTCCTTGTAAATGAGGTTTAGTCCACTGCCGCCGTCCATGAGGACCTTGGTAAGTCGAAACCCATCCATGATGGGACTAAGTACTAACGCTGCTGGCGCTTGTACTGTTCTGTATTTTGGTTTGTCACCGGCGTTAAATGTTATAGCCGTGTTGTTCCAGGGGTTTATCGTAGCAATTTGGCAGACTTCGACGAGCTCGCGAAGTGCCCTTTTGCGCTTGTTGTTTGAAGCGAATGTCTCAAAGACCGTCAATACACCTGAGTTATCATCCCCTGGGGGATGCCATTCTGGGTCGTCCTTGATAAGGATGTCCTCGCGCTCTTGGCTACCTGTCATAGTATCCAACATGCTCTAAGGCTGTGGGTTGCCATGGTATCTGGTGTTGTATGTATTTTGCATGGGCCATCGAGCCACCCCACCAGAACAGTGCCATGCCGCATAGCGGTTTTGTGTTTCTTGACTGTTGGACTGGGCGTGCTGCGAGGGTGCGCCCTTCGCCTGTAGGGGGAGTTGAGTTGGGACTGACGGTTCCCATCGAGCTGCCTGAGTTTTCCTGGTGCTCTCCATCATGCTGTATTTTTGTACGATGGTTGCTAAGTCGGCGAATTTCAGTATGCGGCGACGATTGATGGCGTTGAGGATTCCTTCGTCCGTGCAATTGTTGCAGAATGCTAATATTGCATCCTCATCACGACAATCTTTTACCTTGTCCTTAACAAGGAGGAATCTGGCCCAGAAGCGGTGGACCGTTTCCTGAGACTGTTGATTTATGCTCATGAGAGCGTGTATGTCCGGGTGGGTGGGTGGAATTAAATCTGAACCCCGACCTGACCGATTATCCGGAGTCCGACGACCTTTCGGGCTTAACAGTCCGGGTTCCGGAATATCTTCTGATTGTTTAGGACCGCCGTATGATGCTATGTTCGGAGGCTTGGTCGCATCCTTTCGCTGGTGAGTATCCGGCTCTTCCTGATCGGCGATGCGAACATAGTCCGTCTTCGATATGGAAGAAGACTCATCGTCCTGCTCCACGACTACCGCAATCTGGTGGGTGACCGGTAGGGTCTCGATTTCTCCTTGGTCGGTTTTAGGCTCGATACGGTCGTAGTCTGTGGCTATTCCCAGAGCGGTGATGCGATCTAGGAGTTCGTTCAAAGACGAGAACTCCATCGGATCCATCTGCTTGGAGTGCTCGGAGTTTATGTGAAGGGGGTTTTCGATGGCCCGAGAGGTCATTGTCGGCTCAACGGCCGAACGGGCGATCATAGTAAAGCCGCCCAACCGGAGGGTTTGGCCTAGGGCCAGAGCTCCCCTGGAGGTAATGTTGTCTTTAGGGACAAGGCGAGCCATCGAGACTTTCATCGACGGCATAGTGGAACTCTCAATGAAAGCACCAATGTCGGTGTCAAAACCGGCGGATCTCGGGTAGGGGGTCCCGAACTGTGCGTCTAGGATCAATGGTAACAAGAGACGGGGGACACGATGTTTACCCAAGTTCGGGGCCTCTCTATGGAGGTAATACCCTACGTCCTGCTTGATTGATCTTGATGAATATGAGTGTTAGAAGAGTTGATCTACCACGAGATCGTAATGGCTAAACCCTAGAAGCCAAGCCTGTATGACTATGGTAATGAGTATATCCTTTCCGGACTAACCCCTCCGGTTTATATAGACACCGGGGGAGAATCTATGGTTACATAGAGTCGGTTACATAAGAAGGAATCTTCATAGTCGGTCGACAAGCTTGCCTTCCACGCCAAGGAGAGTCCAATCTGGACACAGGTACAGTCTTCGGTCATCATGTCTTCACAGCCATCAGTCCGGCCCATGGATAACAGGCCGGACGCCCGATGACCCCTTAGTCCAGGACTCCCTCAACGCACCCATACATTGGCCTCGTGTCAGCGTTAGTGGTGTTTCCCTTGACGCACACTACAAAGACGGGGTGGTGGCCTGCGCAGGCCTTGCTGGTGCCCATGACCAAGAGGAAGACGCTGCCGTCCTCCTTCGTGACTAGAAGGTGGCGGCGATCCTCCAGCGACTCCGACACGGCGAACGGGTAGCATGTCTCGTACTTGATGTTCACCGCCGCGGGCCAGCAGTGTTCGATGGACAGTGCCGTGAGGTGATGCATGAGGCTCGCCGGCGAGCCCTCAAATGGCAGCATGCACTCATAGCAGTAGCAGGGCACGTGAGTGCATCTGGAACTATGCTCCGCCAGCGAGTGCTGGTCGACGTACCTCTCGAAGCCGAAACTCTTGTAGACGCAGGGCACCTTGGAGGCATCGACCAGGCCATCCATGAAACAGGAGTGGTTGTAGGGGACGTTGTGCCAGGTGAATATATGAGCAAGTTACTATGAGATTTAATCCAAATAAGCACAAAATAAATAATGATGTCTATAACAGAGATTAAACTAATCATGTGGACTAGCATAGTAGATGAACAGATCGAATCTAGTACACAGACTAGAAACATGAATTCTACCACGATTTTGAATAAGAAGGACAGAAACACATATAGTGCAACGGGAGCAGCACCATTGGCGTTGAGGTTGTCGCCCATGTCGTTGAGGAAGAGGTTGCTGAGGTCGGGGAAGAAGTCATCGTCGGTGAAGTCGTTGCTGCCAGCAGTCGCGTGAGTGCGCTCCCCAAATTCCAACAGCGCCCGCTGAATGGAGCGCAGGAGGGAGTGGTTGTAGGGGACGTTGCAGTCACCGAGTGGAGCGTGGGAGTAGCACACGAAGGAGTAGATGGTGCTCCTCCCTAGTCTCTATCTCTACTCTTATCTCTATCTCTACTCTTATCTCTACTCTTATAAAAACCCAAGTTGGTGATGATGGTGTGCCTGCCATCTTGTAATATAGACCGTCCAATCTATATATGATGGATAGAAAGCAAACTATGACAATTTTACAAAAGATACCTGCACCTCTCTCCACACTTACAGATAAGGCCTTGCCTCGTTCATCCTTATCTCCCACAACCTCATTGTTGAGCAATTTAAAAAGGAAGTCTCTGGAACAATCTAGCATGGTGGCCGCTGCCGGGCTGTCCATCCCCATGCCTCCGCCTAGTCCGACCACCAGTCACCACCACGCCCCACCCCTCCTCACCTTATCTCTCATCTTTCTTGAGATAGCATTTTTTCGATGAAATTCTCGAGATACCATTTTCCGATAAAATTCTCGAGATATCATTATTTTTTACACATGGGATTACTCCTACATGGGTCAATCACAACAAGTGTTTTGTAAAAAAATGAATCTTGATGTTCCGTGCAATGCACATGCATCTTCCTAGTTTTTTGCATATAATTCCAAACACCACGTAGACACGGTCTTTGACAATTTTACAACTATGTTGATTGATTGACATTTTACAACTATGTTAGTATCATTGTTAGTGGTCAGCCAGTGCAAGTTATAGCCCCGGGTGTTTTAACCTTTTTTAGTAATGATATCTGGCGATTGTTTGCCACGAGCTCAATCCTGGCGAATCCCACGTAACTGTTAGATTTCCATCCAATGGTGGCCTATTTTTAAGCCATAGTATTTGATAAAACCGCCACCCTTACACACATACTGTAACTGCATCGCGGGCATTTGCAACTGCCTTGTCTCCCAGCAACGTTTGCTGGGGATTGGAGTTAGCACCGATGACGGTTCATAGTCATTCCATGCTCGGGTATTGAAGTTTGTAACTATTCTATATTAGAATATACTACTCCTCTGGTGCTAGTAGTAGAGCAGAGTCCTACTCCGCTACTCTATAATATGCAAACTAGAGCATAGTAGTAGGTACTGTATGGTGTACTAGTACTGTGATCACTCAAGCAAGTTGTCTGGCATCGATATGACCCTACGCTGCTGGTATGTGTCTCGTAAGTCAAGCGGCATGCTGTCGTCATCATCACCTGTCCACTTCCTGCACCACATATTCGCTTCTCCATCTTTGTCCGCACATAATCGTTCAATCTTCCATCCCCACTACGCCTTCCCCCTCTTCCAAAACCCAAGCACTAACAATGGCAGAACCGAGCAGCATCCACCAAAAGAGTGGCTAGAATTCGCTCTCCACAGAGGTAATCAAGCTCATTGTTTCGCATGTGGACAATCTCAGTACCATGCCGCTCGCCGTGTGCTCGTCGGGGCTGTACCGTTTACTCAAAGCCCTCAGTCCAGAGCTTTTTAAGCTAGCTCCTTGCTTGTTGATGCCGCCTGATCTTTAAAAACGGCGTGTCACACAGCATAACGATCGTAGGGTGGTGAGCATCAACCCCCTTGATTGCGATCCGATCTATGTCACCCTCAACTACATTAACGGTATGTACTGGGTCGGCATGAACACGTCTTGGATGGTGCTAGTCGATGGTCGCGACAGCTGGATGCTCGTGGAGGTCTACACCCGTTGATTGATCCCCCTTCCTTCGATTAACACTTCACTACTTTGGCACCGCGGCCCAGAATACTCAGAATCTTACAGTAGCCAACATGATACCAAGTTTGATTTGCTCAAGGTTGTAATCTGCCAAGTGCCCATAAGATCTGTGAATTATAAAGACTTCGGACTAATTGTGTTCTTCAACTGCAATCTCGCCTATTTGACAGGTCACTACGGTAAGTGGATAAATCTGCACGTCCATCACAGGATCATACATCCTCCATGGTTCTCTGATGCCATTAAACATGATGGCTTCATTTATGTCATCGACTCCTTCTATGGCTGGATGTATTGTTGGCCTACTCTAGTCATCGCTACAAACGGCTGTTACAGCAGTATGTTACTTTCCTATGATATTATGATGGCTTGTTTATATTACTGTCAACATTTACTGAAAAATATTCATGCTCATACACATGTTGTTCTTAACATTGACTACAGTAAGAGCCCTTTTTTATTTGACTCCAACTTCATATGATGTCTCAGGCCGCCTGGTGTCCTTACCCTTCCTAATCCCAGAACCTTTTAAAGAAAAGCGGCATGGCAGTTTTAGGTGGTTCCTGGCTCGATCAGACGACGGTGAACGATTGCTGATCGTTCACACGTATTGGACGTGTTGTTTCACGGAATACAATCACAGTCACTGCAAGGTCTTTGAGCAGAATCCCAACTTCTCTAGGCCTTCGGGAATTTTTGACTGGAGGCTGGTAAGTGATACGTCTCCAACATATCTACTTTTCCTCTTGTTTTGGACTCTAATTTGCATGATTTGAATGAAACTAACCCCGATTGACGCTGTTTTCAGCAAAACTACGATGGTGCTGTTTTTGTGCAGAAATAAAAGTTCTCGGAATGGAACGAAACTTTGTGAGGAATTTTATATAATAAATAAGAATTTCTAGAGCCAAGACCTACCGGAGAGGGGCACCTTGGTGGGCACAACCCACCAGGGCGCACCCCCTCTCCTGGCGTGCCCAGGTGGGTTGTCCCCACCTGGTGGCCCCGCAGACCCTGAAACTGATGCTATAAAATCCTATTTTTCCAGAAAAAAATCAAGGAGAATGAATTATCGCGATCCACGAGACGGAGCCGCCGTCACCTCCTGTTGTTCATCGGGAGGCCAGATCTGGAGTCCGTTTAGGGATCCGGAGAGGGGGATCTTCGTTCTTCGTCATCACCAATCCTTCTCCATCGCCAATTCCATGATGCCCCCGCCGGGAGTGAGTAATTCCTTCATAGGCTCGCTGTTCGGTGAGCAGTTGGATGAGATTCATCATGTTATAGAGTTAGTTTTGTTAGGGCTTGATCCCTAGTATCCACTATGTTCTAAGATTGATGTTGCTACGACTTTGCTATGCTTAATGCTTGTCACTTTGGGCCAGGGTGCCATGATTTCAGATCTGAACCGTTTATGTTATCACCATTATATCCATGTTCTAGATCCGATCTTGCAAGTTATAGTCACCTACTACGTGTTATGATCCGGCAACCCTGGAGTGACAATAGTCGGGACCACTTCCGGTGATGACAGTAGTTTGAGGAGTTCATGTATTCACTATCTGTTAATGCTTTGTTCCGATTCTCTATTAAAATGAGGCCTTAATATCCCTTAGTTTCCAATAGGACCCCGCTACCATGAGAGGGTAGGACAAAAGATGCCATGCAAGTTCTTTCCATAAGAACGTATGACTATTTACGGAAGACATGCCTACATTATATTGACGAACTGGAGCTAGTGCCGTATCGCCCTAGGTTATAACTGTCTCATGATGAATATCATCCAACAAGTCACCGATCCAATGCCTACGGATTTATCCTATACTGTTCTTGCAAAGTTACTACTGCTATCATCACTGTTACACTTGCTACAAAATTACTACTATCACTGTTACTGTTACTGTTACTGTTACTACTGCTACTATTATCAAAACTATCATACTACTTTGCTACTGATCACTTAGCTGCAGATAATTAATCTCTAGGTGTGGTTGAATTGACAACTCAGCTGCTAATACCTCCAAATATTCTTTGGCTCCCCTTGTGTCGAATCTATAAATTTGGGTTGAATAGTCTACCCTCTAAAACTATTGTGAACCCCTGTACTTGTGGGTTATCAAGACCTTTTTCTGGCGGTGTTGCCGGAAGCATAGCTATATTTGTTGAGTCACTTGGGATTATTATCATATTATCACTATGAAGAATCTGAAGGATGCTAAGACCAAGATATTTCCCTCAAAGAGGAGGGGAGGTAAGGAACTGCCATCCGGTTCTGCTTTAGATTCACCTTCTGTTATAAGTAAACTTGCAACACCACCACATGCTATTAATTCTGACATGTTGCAAGTTATCGATGATGCTACCTCTGCTATGGATAATGCTTATGATGATGCTAGTACCATGCTTAATGATGATCTGCCACTTGGTGACTTTCTTGATAAACAAATTGCTAGAGTTATACAACATGATGTTGTTGAATCTGATGATGAGCTTGAAACTGAAACTCCTGAAACACCTGCTAGAACTAGCCCTTCTAGATATGAATTTCCTAAGGTACCAGAAGGTTATGTAATGAGTGAGAGACAACTAGAGATATTCTTGCTTGTAGAGATAGAGATGATCTAGAGAAATTATTATGCAAGTATAAAGAAAAATCTCTGAATGCTAGAATTAAATGTGATCCTAAGTTTGCTACTTCACATATCTTTATTGATGATAAGGATTATGAATTCTTTGTCGACCCAGAGTTGATTACTTTGGTTGAATCTGATCCTTTCCATGGTTATGAAACTGAAACTGTTGTGGTACATCTTACTAAGTTTAATGACATAGCCACCCTTTTTACTCATGATGAGAAAACTCGCTATTACTTTATTCTCAAATTATTTCCTTTGTCATTAAAGGGTGGTGCTAAAGCTTGGTACAATACTCTTGCTCCTGGTTGTGTGCGCAGTCCCCAAGATATGATTTATTACTTCTCTGAAAAATATTTTCCTGCTCATAAGAAACAAGCTGCCTTACTGGAAATATTTAACTTTGTGCAAATTAAAGAAGAGAGTCTCCCACAAGATTGGGGGAGGCTTTGCCAATTACTAAATGCTTTGCCTGATCATCCTCTTAAGAAAAATGAAATACTTGATATCTTCTTTAATGGACTAACAGATGCTTCTAGGGACTTCCTAGATAGTTGTGTTGGTTGTGTTTTCAGGGAATGAACTGTTGGGCAAGCTGAAGAATTATTGAATAACATATTGAAAAATTATGATGATTGGACTCTTCCTGAATCACCGCCTAAACCCACTCCCAAGAAGAGGGGTATATTATATCTTAGTCTCGAATATATGCAAGAGGCAAAGAAATCTATGAAGGAAAAAGGTATTAAAGTTGAGGATGTTAAAAATTTACCCCCTATTGAAGGAATACATGGGCTTAATAGACCACCACTGCCTAAGGTGGTAGAGGTAAATTCTCTAATGAAGTTCAATGATAATGAGAATCCTCACAATATGCATCCTAGCCAATGCCTTTATGACTTTGAAAATTATATTAGAAAATAAGATCACTTCAATGCAAATGTTATGAAACAATTGAAATACAATTCTGATATGATTGCTCGCTTGAGTGACTTGTTATTTAGAATATCAAATGATGTTAGAGGTGTTGGAAAGAATGCTTCTATGGTTCAAACTCAGTTAGAACAAGTTGCTAAATCTCAAAGAGAATTGCCTGATGGAATGAATTATAATATGCATGACTTTGCTGTTAGAGTTGCAACTAGAGGAGGTAAAATGACTCAGAAACCACTTTATCCAGGGGGACACCCAAAAAAGAATTGAACAAGATTCACAAAGAGCTAACACTAGTGCACCTAGTTCTTCTAGAAAGAAAAAGAAAAGGAAAAATGACAGGACATTGCATTCTCCTAGTGAACCTGAAATAGAAAAACCTCCTGATAATGATAATGAAACTTCTATCTCTAATGTTGAAACTCAGTCTGGTAATGAACATTCACCTAGTGATAATGAAAAAGATAATGCTGATGTTCATGAAGATTCTCGACCTAATAATAAAGAACCAGACAATGATGTTGAGATAGAACCATCTGTTGATCTTGATAACCCACAACCTAAGAATAAAAGGTATGACAAAAGAGACTTTGTGGCTACAAAACACGGTAAAGAAAGAGAACCATGGGTTCAAAAACCTATGACTTTTCCACCTAAGTCAACTAAAAAGAATGATGATGCAGAATTTGAACGCTTTGCTAAAATACTGAGGCCAATCTTTTTGCATACTCGCTTGACTGATATCTTGAAAATGCCTCCTTATGCAAAGTACATAAAAGACATCATCACCAAAAAAAGAAAAATACCGGAAGTTGAAATCTCCACTATGCTTACTAAATATACTTTTAAGGATGGAGTTCCTAAAAAACTTGGAGATCCGGGAATACCAACTATACCTTGCTCCATAAAAAAGAATTATGTGAAAACTGCTTTATGTGATTTGGGAGTTGGTGTTAGTGTTATGCCTTTCTCTTTATATGAAAGACTTGATTTGAATAAACTCACACCTATTGAAATATCTTTGCAAATGGATGATAAATCAACTGCCATTCCTATCGGTATCTGTGAGGATGTGTCCGTTGTTGTTGCTAATGTTACTATTTTGACTGACTTTGTTATACTTGAGATGCCTGAGGACGGCAACATGTCGATTATCCTTGGTAGACCCTTCTTGAATATTGCACGGGCTGTTATTGATTGCAATAAAAGCAAGGTCACTTTTCATATTAATGGTAATGAGCATACGTGCACTTCCCGAAGAAACAATTCCAAGTGAATGGTACTAATGTTATTGAAAAATCTCCGACAATCACTATTGGATGTTTTCAAATACCTCTACCTAGTATCAAAAACAAATATGAAAAGCTTATTGTTGGGGACATTCATATCCCCGTGAGGTGACTTAGTGATTTATGAAAGTTCTTCGGTTTCATGCTAATCGAAAGTGGTTGTTAATAAGACTTGATCAACCTTATTAATGGATCATTTTTGAACGGTATGAAGTTGATGAATTTAGTAAGCACTACCTTCTATCCCTACTTTTTGTTTTTCTATTTTTATTAGCTAAATAAAATAAAATGCCATGTTTTATCTGTTTTCTGATTTTCCCATGCAATAAAAAAATGACCCAAAAATAAAAGTTCTCAAAATGCCCTGAAAATTTAATACGATTATTTCTGAATTTTTGGTGCAAATAACATCAGAGGGAGGTGCACCAGGTGGGCACAACCCACCTGGGCACGCCAGGACCCCGAGGCGCCCCCTGGTGGGTTGTGGTCCCCACGTGGGCCTGATACGTCTCCAACGTATCTATAATTTTTGATTGTTCCATGCTATTATATTATCAACCTTGGATGTTTTATATGCATTTATATGCTATTCTATATGAGTTTTGGGACTAACCTATTAACCTAGAGCCCAGTGCCAGTTTCTGTTTTTTTCCTTGTTTTAGAGTATCGCAGAAAAGGAAAATCAAACGGAGTCCAATTGACCTGAAACTTAACGTAACTTATTTTTGGAAAGAAAGCAATGCAGGAGACTTGGAGTGCACGTCAGGGGATCAACAAGGAGAGCACAAGGCAAGGGCGCGCCCACCCCCTGGGCGCGCCCTCCACCCTCGTGGGCCCCTCGTGGCTCCCTTGATGTATTTCTTCCGCCTATATATATCCATATACCCTAAAACCATCGGGGAGCACAATAGATCGGGAGTTCCGCTGCCAGAAGCCTCTGTAGCCACCGAAAACCAATCTAGACCCATTCCGGCACCCTGCCGGAGGGGGGAATCCCTCTCCAGTGGCCATCTTCATCATCCCGGTGCTCTCCATGACGAGGAGGGAGTAGTTCTCCCTCGGGGCTGAGGGTATGTACCAGTAGCTATGTGTTTGATCTCTCTCTCTCTCTCTCGTGTTCTTGAGGTGGTACGATCTTGATGTATCGCGAGCTTTGCTATTATAGTTGGATCTTATGATGTTTCTCCCCCTCTATTCTCTTGTAATGGATTGAGTTTTCCATTTGAAGTTATCTTATCGGATTGAGTCTTTAAGGTTTTGAGAACACTTGATGTATGTCTTGCGTGGGATACCTGTGGTGACAATGGGGTATTCTATGATCCACTTGATGTATGTTTTAATGATCAACTTGCTGGTTTCGTGCCCTTGGGAATCTATGCATAGGGGTTGGCACACCTTTTCGTCTTGACTCTCTGATAGAAACTTTGGGGCACTCTTTGAGGTTCTACGTGTTGGTTGAATAGATGAATCTGAGATAGTGTGATGCATATCGTATAATCATACCCACGGATACTTGAGGTCACATTGGAGTATCTAGGTGACATTAGGGTTTTGGTTGATTTGTGTCTTAAGGTGTTATTCTAGTACGAACTCTAGGGTTGTTTGTGACACTTATAGGAATAGCCCAACGGATTGATTGGAAAGAATGACTTTGAGGTGGTTTCGTACCCTACCATAATCTCTTCGTTTGTTCTCCGCTATTAGTGACTTTGGAGTGACTCTTTGTTGCATGTTGAGGGTTAGTTATGTGATCCAATTATGTTATTATTGTTGACAGAACTTGCCCTAGTGAAAGTATGAACCCTAGGCCTTGTTTCAATGCATTGCAATACCGTTTATGCTCACTTTTATCATTAGTTACCTTGCTGTTTTTATATTTTCAGATTACAAAAACCTTTATCTACCATCCATATACCACTTGTATCACCATCTCTTCGCCGAACTAGTGCACCTATACAATTTACCGTTGTATTGGGTGTGTTGGGGACACAAGAGACTCTTTGATTTGGTTGCAGGGTTGCTTGAGAGAGACCATCTTCATCCTACGCCTCCTATGGATTGATAAACCTTAGGTCATCCACTTGAGGGAAATTTGCTACTGTCCTACAAACCTCTGCACTTGGAGGCCCAACAACGTCTACAAGAAGAAGGTTGTGTAGTAGACATCAGGCCCCGCTCACTTATCTCTTTACACAAGATAATCACCTACCTCCAGAAAAAAAAATTCCCCATCGCTCTCTATCTCTCTCGTGTTCTTGTTCTCAAGCCCGCGTATTTCGATCTCTTTGCTCGAAGCTCCATTTCCGGAACTGTTATGGGGGATTGTTGCTTGGTATGTGACTCCACCATCTGTCCAATTAGTTTTTATTTAGTGGTTTATATTTTGAATAATTAGCTACTCTTGGTGCTGCTATAGATGATCTTGCATGTTGAATTCTTAGTGTTCTAAGTAGTTTGAATGCTTGCTATGGCCTCTATGTATCCCTATGAGTAGTTGCTATCAATCTTATAAGTTTTGTTGATAAATTTTTGTCACTCCAATTTTTCAGAAAATTGTACGTGAACACGATGAACCTTTTTAGAAGGAGTTCTTTGAGGAGGCAATCCTCAGGGGCATCTTCTAGTGAAAGCTCCGCTCGCTGGTCATATGTTGAACCAAGTGAAAGTTCCACACAAGATGCCGCCACCAAAACATTCTTATGGCCTTGCGATGAGTATATGATGCATGTGGGCATTAAGGAGGAATTTGAGAAATATGTTCACAATGCCGGTCTCGGTCCCTACATTTCAGATAGGTGCGAACAATGCCACATTCTTACTGAATCGTTCGTTAAAGGATTTAAATTCCATCCCCGTGAGTCTAGGGTGTCGTTTATGCTTTATATAACCCATTAGAAAATTTTGCTTACCACTACAAACTGCCATTCTGGGGTTCGCTTGACGAACCGCCAAGGGCTGAATACCAATCTTTCTTGACTAGCCTTTGCTATGGTGAGAAAAGGGGAGTGACACAAGGCAGAATAAAGAGCATTCATTTTCCCGCAATTCAGTACTTTGCTTTATTTAGCGGGAAATGTATAGTAGGAAAGCAAGACTGTAGTACACTTTGTGCTCCAGACTTGAGCCTCATACGCACCGCTCTCACCGGTGAAAGGAATTATAGCCTTGGAGCGATTGTTGCACGTAGACTTCAGCATAACGTTAACAATGGCTGGTTCAATGGTGGAATTTATGCCACGCGTTTAGAACGAGGGCTGGGTGTTGCACCTTTTCCCTTTGACCCTGTCCTGCCCATGCAGTATTTGGACTTCAACACCTTAAAAGATCATAAGATCCTTAAATGAAAAATTGATAACTTCACTTATAATCTATTATTTAACCAAAAATCTGTTGTGCACACATATTTGCCTGCACCTGCTCTTTTTGACTATCATAGCAAAGGAAGATATTTTGTTCTTGAGAGCGATGCTCGAGCTCACAACACAGCAGTGGAGGCAGCACGGCAGGCCGAGGCATCCCATTTCACAGTGGCTATCATGCACTGCTCGGGCGGACAGCATTTGCAAAATTCAATGCAGTGCCACATTACGCATACCTCAAGCTCAAGATGCCAGGACCTCACGGGGTCATAACAGTAAATGGAAACACGGAACACTCGCTCCGTATGGAAGAGCACACTGCGGCCCTTGCAGCAGAAGCACAAAGCAGCCTGTTCAGGTAGACCACTCATTCGGTGTCATGCCCCCGGACACCATCAAGCGAGTCCGGAACAAGCTGCAACAGGATCAGAGCTCGCCTAACAATTCGGCCCCCGTCCCAGTCCCAGTGAAGCGACAAAATCCGTGCCGCACGTACATAACTACGCATTGAAAATACCATGGACATAGGCGGGGGCACGATCAGGGCACGCCCCGCATTGTGGCTTAACCACACTAGGGGTTGTATACCTTTGACATTCCTTTTCTCTTTCAGGGCCTAACTCTCTGGAAGCCCTTTTCGGCAGTACGATTGCCGGACACATTCCGGAAGCAACAACCAAGGTGGCAAGAAGCTAAGATGAACACGGGAACCGCCAGGTGGTCTCTAGTAATAATCAATATACCCGCTTTTCACTATTTATGTGTAGCTTGCCCTGGGATAGGACATTTCGAATTGTCCTACTTTATGCTTATTGCACTACTTGTACCAAGTACGCTTCGACATATCATTTAAATAACAATGCTAATAATTAATCTCTCATTGCATTATTTAGGTTTCTCTCTCTCTCTCTCTCTCTCTCTCTCTCTCTCTCTCTCTCTCTCTTATATGTTAATTTACGACAATCCGCACCCGCACATCCGGTACGGTCAGTTCGCCAGGGGTCCTCGTTTACCCCATAATATGGCACAAGAAGTCCGAACACTTTTGACAGTGCGGCACCCTGAAGTTATAGCATTATATGCATCAGCTCCGAATCATGTCTTTGGTCAAATGTTGGGTCGCCCGGCTCCCATGCTTTGGTACCTTACGTTCCGCTATATCGGCTAAGGTAGCGGTGGGAGAACTACTGCAATTGTGTCCCGGTTCTTCCGGACGAGCACCTTAGTAGAGAAAGCCAAAAACTGACTGTCATGATATGGCGAGAGACTGGTCGCTATTCGAGAGGTCTCAAGTCCTTAAAGACTTTTTCCGCTTCAGGCGAGGAGTCGGCCTTGTCCGGCTTTGGCGTGTACAGCGCCCCAAATTCGGCCCTCCGAATACCAGGGGCTTCGCCAAAAATTTAAAATCATAGACTTATGTGGCTAAGTGAGAGTGATAAAGCATTACAGTCCGATTGCCTAGTTCGTTGCGCTGAACACCTCCCTGGAAGGACCCAAAATTGGGGTAAAGAGTGTTCAGGTTTATCCCGAACACCCCTGTACTAGTTACATGGGGATAGAAGCCGACGACTGGCCAACTCTCAGATTTTATAAACGGCCGCATAGAAGGTAATATTTTAAATTAAGAAAGCGTCGCATGGCACAAAAGAACTCGTTTCATATTACAGGATCACATGGGCATGTTCATTCAAAAATTACATCCTTGGCACACTCATCTGCCACTAAGTGGGAACCCTTCAGGACACTTTCATAGTAATTCTCGGGGCAGCGATGCTCCTTGCCCTCCGGCGGCCCCTCCTTCACCAGCTTCACGGTGTCCAGCTTCGCCCAGTGCACCTTCGCCCGGGCAAAAGCCCTGCGTGCACCCTCGGTGCAGACGGACCGCTTGATGACTTCAAGCAGTGGGCAGGCTTCCACAAGTCGCCTCACCAGACCGAAGTAGCTGCCGGACAGGGGCTCGCCAGGCCACATCCGGACTATAAGGCCCCTCATGGCATGTTCGGCCGCCTTGTGAAGTTCGACCAACTGCTTCAGCTGGTCGCTCAAGGATACGGGGTGTTCGGTCCCAATATACTAAGACCGGAACAACTTCTCCGTTGATCTCCCCTCCTCAGCCCAGTAAAACTCCACGGCATCCAGTACACTGTGGGGAAGATCTACAAATGCTCCTGGAGAGCTCCGAACTCGGGTAAGAAAAAGGAAAGTCTCCTTCACATGCTTGCTTTGCATATTGAATGCCTTACCCGCTGCTATCTTCTTCACCGCGTCAATCTCTTGGAGGGCCTTGTGGGCTTCAGCCTTGGCGCTCCGGATACTTTCAAGCGCCTGCGTGAGCTCGGACTCTCGCGTCTTGGAGTCAAGCTCCAAGGACTCGTGCTTTTTGGTGAGAGCCTCGAGCTCTTGCTGCACCTCGCCTACTTGGGCTTCTTGTTTCTCCCGTTCAATGCGTTCTTTGGCCGCTTTGTCTTTGGCCTCGGACAACGCCTTCCTTAGGGTTTCCACCTTGGTCATGGCCCCTGACAAATTCATGATGATCCTATTACTTTACACACAAAATTCTTTTTAACTATATAGACAGGGGTATATCTTACCTTTGCTCTCTTCGAGCTGCCTCTTGGTAAGGCCGAGCTCGTCCTCGGACCGCTTCAGGGCCTGCTTCAGCGCAAAGACCTCCGCAGTACGTGCGGTAGCGGCTAGTAGTGAAGCCTGCACATACACATAGACATACTCTAATTAGACTCATGAGTTATCATTTGATCCTCTATTCGGCTTTTCTTCGCGAACGCCGAACAGAGCATCAGAGGCTACTATCTATGCGGTAATATTTTCTTATATTTTGATTGCTTACCTCAAAGACTGTTAGGAGGCTGGCGCAAGCTTCGGTCAGTCCGTTTTTGGCGGACTGAACCTTCTCGACCACTGCACTCATAATAGTGCGGTGCTCTTCATCGATCGAAGTGCTGTGAAGCGCTTCCAGCAAGTTGTCCGGTGCCTCTGGTTGGACAGAGGACACTGACACGGATGGTTGGCCCCCTTAACGGGGGACCACCTGCCGGAGTACAGAACCATCGAAGGTTCCGGCACAGTATCCAGCTGGGGCCCGAACTCGAAGCCCGTAGGAGCCTCGCTCTCTTGGTACCCAGGGTCCGGGAAGTCACCGCGAGGCGCCCCCAGGACCACCTCCCCTTGGCTCGGTGCCTTTTCAGACAACACCTCGGTGTTGTTCGTAGGGCGAGGGGTGGAAGCGGTCGGAAGAGAACCGCTGTTCGTATCCGACGAGTCCAAAGACCGCTCGATGAGGGTACGTCGAGATGAGCTCGGAACGGACTACATAATCATGTTCGGCATGAGGAGAGGCAGTGCAATAAAACATACCATGAAGTACTATGGTGTCCGGACACTTACGACTTCGCCAGGGGCTTGTCCCTGGGTAGCCACTCGTCGCCGCTGTCGGCGGCCGCCGTGGCACAGTCCGGAGGGAGGGTCCTTCCCTTCTTGGACCCTTCGGCCTCCCCAGATGGGTCGGCCTTCCTTTTCTTGTCTCCCCCGGCTGAGGGGAGAACTTTTCTCCTCCTCCTCCTCGTTTCCGTGGGAGGAGTGCGCGTCAGAGTCATCATACGATGAGTCCGATGCAACCTTGCACCGGAGACCCTTTCGGGTCCCCGTGGCCTTCTTCTTGGCCTTCTTTGCCGGCACCTCATAAGGTGCCGGAATGAGCATCTTCATTAGAAGAGCGTCTGTAGGATCTTCGGGCAGGGGGGTTGGGCAATCAAGCTACTCCGTTGTCTCTATCCAGTCATGTTAATGACATGAAAGCTTAGATCCAACATGTAACTAAACCGGGGCAAATAAATACTCTGAGAGATATAAAAGCCTACCGGATGGGCGCGGCGCTTTGCGCTGAGTCCGTGGTCCTTGGTGAGGGAGGGAGGCATCTCGGCTCTCTTGAACAGCACCCTCCATATGTCCTCGTGTGTCGTGTCATAGAGCTCTCGCAGCGTCTGGTGCTTGGCCGAGTTGAACTTCCACAAAACAAATGCACGTCGTTGACATGGAAGGATCCGGCAGAAGAGCATAACCTGGACCACGTTGACGAGCTTGACTTTCTTGTTCGTCATGTTCTGGATGCAGGTCTGGAGTCTGGTCAGCTCTACCGGAGAACCCCAGGACAGGCCCTTCTTTTTCCAGGAGGCGAGCCGCGTGGGGATTCCGGATCAAAATTTGGGGGCCGCCACCTAGTTGGAGTCGCGCGGCTCGGTGATGTAGAACCACCCCAATTGCCACCCCTTTATGGTATCCACATAGGTGCCCTCGAGCCAGGTGACATTAGGCATCTTGCCCACCATGGCGCCTCCGCACTCTACTTGCTGGCCACCCACCACCTTCAGTTTGACATTGAAGGTTTTCAGCCAGGCCGAAGTGGGGCCTGATGCGAAGGAAGGCCTCGCACACGACGATGAACATCGAGATGTTGAGGATGAAATTGGGGGCCAGATCATGAAAATCCAGCCCATAGTAGAACATGAGCCCACGGACAAACGGGTGGATAGGAAATCCTAGTCCGCAGATAAAACGGGTAAGAAAAACTACCCTCTCATGGGGTTCGGGCATGTGCACGATCTGCCCCGCATTTGGCAGCCGGTGCGCGATATCCGCGGCCAAGTATCCGGCTTCCCATAACTTTTTGATGTTCTCCTCCATGACGGAGGAGACCATCCACTTGCCTCCTGCTCTGGACATGCTTGGAGTGGTTTGAGAAGAAGAACGCGAGCTTGGGCACTAGAGCTCGAGTGTGCGGGAATAGGTAAGCGAGGAGGAAGAAGGCGTTGGTAAAAAAAGTACATCTTTGTCCCTTTATAAGGGCGGAAGAGGCGATGTGTCTCCCCACTTGCCTGGCAAAACCGCTTATTCCCCAGGCACCCTAATTGATGGTGCGGTTGGGTTACCCACGTCCGTATTGATGAGAATCCCGTGATAAGGGGATTACGATCTCTCCTTTGACAAGACGTGTCAAGAAAACCGCCTCGTGATATGTGCGAAGCTGGTTAAGAAAAGCGGTTCAAATAAAAACCGGGCCATGGCATGATGTCATGCTGTCAAAACATGTCAACAGATTAGATTTGTGGAAATATTATTCTCTCTACGGTGGTATGTGGAACTCATTTTGCGGGGTCAGACACTATCCTTGTATTCAAACTCTTCTATGGTGTATTCGGAGGAGGAACCCGCCTTGCAATGCCGAAGACAATATTGCGCGCCGGACTCATCGTCATTGAAGCCTGGTTCAGGGGCTACTGAGGGAGTCCTGGGTTAGGGGGTCTCTGGACAGCCGGACTATATCCTTTAGCCGGACTGTTGGACTATGAAGATACGAGATTGAAGACTTCGTCCCGTGTCCGGATGGGACTCTACTTGGCGTGGAAGAAAAGCTAGGCAATACGGATATGTATATATCCTCCTTTATAACCGACCTTGTGTAACCCTAGCCCCCTCCGGTGTCTATATAAACCGGAGGGTTTTAGTCCGTAGGACAACATACAATCATACCATAAGCTAGCTTCTAGGGTTTAGCCTCTTTGATCTCGTGGTAGATCAACTCTTGTACTACTCATATCATCAAGAACAATCAAGAATGACGTAGGGTATTACCTCCATCAAGAGGGCCTGAACCTGGGTAAACACCGTGTCCCCTGCCTCCTGTTACCATCCGCCTTAGACGCACAGTTCGGGACCCCCTACCCGAGATCCGCCGGTTTTTACACCGACAGATATCATTATACCTAGTTCAATCTCGTTACCGGCAAGTCTCTTTACTTGTTCCGTAATGCATCATCCCGTGACCAACTCATTAGTCACATTGCTTGCAAGGCTTATAGTGATGTGCATTATCGAGAGGGCCTAGAGATACCTCTCCGATACACGAAGTGACAAATCCTAATCTCGATCTATGCCAACCAAACAAACACCTTCAGAGAAATCTGTAGATCATCTTTATAATCACCCAGTTACGTTGTGACGTTTGATAACACACAAGGTGTTCCTCCAGTATTCGGGAGTTGCATAATCTCATAGTCAGAGGAACATGTATAAGTCATGATGAAAGCAATAACAATAAAACTAACCGATCATTATACTAAGCTAACGGATGGGTTTTGTCCATCACATCATTCTCTAATGATGTGATCCCGTTCATCAAATGACATCACATGTCTATGGCTAGTAAACTTAACCATCTTTTATTAACGAGCTAGTCAAGTAGAGGCATACTAGGGACACTCTGTTTGTCTATGTATTCACACATGTACTAAGCTTCCGGTTAATACAATTCTTGCACAAATAATAAACATTTATCATGATATAAGGAAATATAAGTAACAACTTTATTATTGCCTCTAGGGCATATTTCCTTCAATATCATCCAACAAGTCACTGATCCAAGGCCTACGAATTTATCATATATTGTTCTTGCTAAGTTACTACTGCTATCATCACTGTTACACTTGCTACAAAATTACTTCTATCACTGTTACCGTTACCGTTACAGCTACTACTATTATCAAAACTATCATACTACTTTGCTACTGATCACTTTGCTGCAGATAATTAATCTTCGGGTGTGGTTGAATGGACAACTCAGCTGCTAATACCTTCAAATATTCTTTGGCTTCCCTTGTGTCGAATCTATAAATTTGGGTTCAATACTCTACACTCGAAAACTGTTGCAATCCCCTATACTTGTGGGTTATCAGTAAGTAGCCTTGGTACACGCTCTCTGTTTCTTGGACCGAATTATCTGATTAACAAGGAGATAACCGACGGCAAGGATCTTGATGGCAGCGCGGTTTCGTTCATCAGGCAAAATTGTGTGTACATAGCGTACCATGCGTCTCTGCATGCACCATACCCTGATATGTGCCGCCACGCTCTGTAGCCCAAAGTAGGAGAGAGGGTTGCAAGTATCAGACTTTGACCTGCTGGATGGAGTTTCCCCCGTCAGGCACTCATCTGGTCCAAGCCGTTAGCCAATCTCCATAGCTTAATAAATACTAACGTCTAACGGAGCCAGTTAGTTAGATGCGTACACTTGGTGTAGTAGGATATTTATTTAGTTTGATGCATACAATTGTTATTTTTTGGTAGGCTTTTTGTAATGATGGCTGATGTTTGGTTTGGAAGAGAGAGCTGCATCTTTACTCTTCTGGCCTGCTTACTTCTTATGTTGCATCCCCAGCCCTAGTTGTTGTTGCTTCTGTTTTCAATGAACAATCAATAGTATATTTCGTCTGTTGGTTGAATAAATGTGTTGTTAGAATGACAAACACAATGTTTTGGAAGTCGTTGCATGGTCCGATCCTTTAGTGCCCCGTAACGTACGTAGCGCATACTATTTTTGGTACGGAACACATTTTCCACTTGTTGATAACATGCAACCCACTGATGAAGGCCCAATAGAGGAGCCCATAATTAACTGGAAGGGAGGCTCTCACATGAATCTGGCCCAGGTACATGCTCATAGTCCCCTAAACATAAATAAATAAATAAATAAAGCTAAATGCTCATGCACCAGTTCTTTAAATTCACGATTTGAAAAGTCAAATTTTAACAGGAGGATATTATTTCCTATAATAGTGTCATTACATTCAGTCGATATTATTCTTAGGCAAAGATAGAGACCAATCTTCTTTCTCCCACCATTTTCTTTCTGCAACCAGCAGACCCATGCAAATCATAGTCAACATCGTAAATAGTTCTGGTCCATTTTTATTTTCTGATAAGAATGTCCAACCCAACCCAACACATTGGTGACAACACTTTATCCTCCACCTTGGTGCGCTCGCCGCGGCGTCGCCGTCCGGCCCTATCAACATAGTGAATCAGGAGAGGACTGTAGTTGTGAGTATGACAGTACGGACCCACCAGGTCCACTCCCGAACACAAGAAAGCACCTCTTTTACTACTCAGATGCACCCCTCGTTCTTTTACTCTAATCCACCTTGCTGATATCTTGGACCCACATCATTGTCAACATATAGTGAATTAACGACAGAATTGCACAACTTTTTTTTTGAGGATTTGTTCGGAGGAGCATGCTATAAATTGGGTTATGCGGTCTTTGTGGCCCGTCTAACAACATGACCAGCCCAACAATATTTTCTTTGGGAAAATAGGTAGCCCACTATTTCTTTTTGATGAATACCCAAGCTAGCCCTATTTGTTTTCTCTGGCTTACTGGGCTTTAAATCTTTCAAGACGAGGATGGATGCATTCCATCCTGGACAAAGAGTATGGTCAGTATATCTTAAAAGTAATATCGAAGGGGTTGCAAATTCCAAAAAAAATTATAGCAAATGGGAAATTAGTTTCTTTTTTTTGTTCTTCACTGATATTTTATATTTCATTGGATTTTAACATGACAAGGTACTAATTTATTTTTAAATTTGTTTTAGTATGGCTACTAATTTTTGGACTGAGAATATTTTTTCCCCCAGCAAAAATATGCGAATTTTTAAAATTTCGCACATTTTTAGTTCAATTTTTTAACCCTTACACTGATGAGAAAATGGGTGGCAATTCTAAAAATGGAAAATGGGCTGCAATAAATGCCATATGAATTAGACAATGAGTAAAAATTTGTAAAAATAATAGCAAATGGGCTGTACACGCCACAAATTTCGAGGCTGACTGGTTTACGCAAGGCTTTGTTAGTCAACACACGATTCTAGCAGCAGTGACAGTTGGATGTCCATCCAACGGCCGACGTGCTTCTTCAATCTCTGAACTTCCTGCTCCAGCCGCCTAAACCAGCACCGGCGGGACTGCCTGCTCCCTCCTCTTGTGGCCCGCTGTGATGCCACGTGGGCTTCACTGGCCCACCCTACTCCCTCCACTGGCATGGGCACACGCAATCAACTGCCTCCTTATTACACAAAAAAATGATTTCTTCCACTGACATCTGGGGCGCACCGGTTTGGAGGCTGACCTGTGGGCCTACTGAGTTGACGCGTACGTAGGGCTTTGTCAACTTAGTCAACAAACAATTCTAGTAGCAGTGACCATTGGATTTGAATCGAACGGTCCTGCTTCTTCTTCAATGGATGCTCTTCTTGCACCAGCTGCCCAAACTAGCGCCGGCGAGACCGCCTGCTCCTGCCTCCAGTGGCCGGCTATGCTGTCGTGGAGGCCTCACCGCCCCCTACTACTCCCACCGTTGGCCAAGCCATCCCTCTACTCACCCACACCCCTGTTATTCTGCGGCGACGACAACCTCACACCGAAGCCAAACCAGTGAACCCTCGTACTCCTCTCCGCGTGGGCATCCACTACCGCGTCTTCCTCGGCTCTGTGTCATCTCCTTCCTAGGCCTCGCCATCGTCCACCTCCTTGGTGCTCTCGGCGTGGCGTGGTCAATCTGGTCAAGGAACGACTTCCATCGAAAGAGTACTATACGTGGAAGGGCTGATAGCTAGGTCCACGGCCGCAGCAAGGAAGTGCCTCCTTATTATGCGCAAAATGATGATTCCTCCACCTCACAGCAGGGACCCACTGGATGGGCCACCGTATTTTGCGAATAAAATGTTTTCCCTAACTGCTGGGACCCACCAGCTACATCTTCGCATGCAAGGAAGTGCCTCCTTATCCTCCCTGACAGTCGGGACCCACCTGGTTGAAGCGTAGGTAGCGTTGTCATTCTGGTCGCGAACGTGTATGTACATACGATCAATCTATCTGCAGGATGCAGCGATGAACCATGGCCGAGTAAGGAAGGGCATGTGTCATAGTAGAGGCGCGGACGTAGCATGTACACGTACGTACAACCAGGATGCAAGAAATTAAATACGGCCATGTACGTACATATGGGTGGGGTCTCGAACGCCTACTCATGCATATGTACAACCAGGGCTCGTGTACATGGAGAGGCAGTGACGACGTCCTATTCATCGGCAACCAACCGGCTGGGTCAGAACGGAGAAACTGCGCCATCATGTTCATCGGGAGGCAACAGAACACGTGTTGTTCATCGGGAGCCAACCGGCTTGGACGGAACAGCCGACTGAAACGAGTCCTGGCATACCGCAGAACGGAGGAAACGGCCTTGTGTTCGACCGCCTATGGTTGAAACAGGATCCTGTTCACCGGCAGGGGTGTGGCGTACCGCAAAACGGAGGAAACAAACTTCTCTTCGACCTCCTACGGTCGAAACGGGGTCCTATTGATCAGGAGGGGTGTGGCGTACCACAAAACACAGGAAACAGACTTGTGTTGGAGCGCTGCGGTCGAATCGGGGGTTCTGTTCATCGGGAGGGGTGTGGCGTACCGCAAAACAGGACTCCACGGGCTACTGTTCATCTCCACCGTCAACCTCCTCGAGCCTCCACGGGCTACTATTCATCCACCGTCGACCTCCTCCAGCCTCCACCTACGACTGTTCATCCATGGGCTCCTGTTCATCCAGCCTCCACCGCTCCTCCACCGGCTATTGTTCAACCAACTCTCTTCACGGGGTCTTGTTCAACCACCCCTCCACGGGCTACTCTTCATCCAACCCTCCACCGACTACTATTCAACCAGCCTTCACCTATTCATCGAGTCCTTCACGAGGTCCTGTTCATCCACCCCAACCAGCTTGATCGGGGTCTTGTTCATCCAGCGGCAACGACCTCTACTACAACGGGGTCCTATTTATCCAACCCCTCACCGGGAACTGTTCATCCAACCCCAACAACACTCACTATTCATCAAGAGGCAGCATGTCCGATCGGCTTTAGTTAGCAGCAGTAGAGAAGGAATCGCTCGATCAGGTTTAGTTAACAGCCAGATCGATTGATCGCTCGGGTTCAGTAACGCATAGCATGCAGTGCAATCACTCGGGTTCAGTAGGCGAACTCCTCGCTCGGGTTCAGTTAGAGCCCAACGCCTCGCACCCATGCGTGTACGTGTATGAGAGAAACGCGCATCACTCGGCCCCCGACCACCCACCGTAACCGGGAACTCCCCGATATTTTCCTCGACCTCGCTTCTACCACGGTTTTTTCCGTCATGGAGGACCAAAGAATGTCATGCAGCTGCGTCTCCGGCCCGGCCAGGACGAAAAGCCCATTTTCTATCATGATTTTTGTCATAGACGTAGGAGCCCACCACATCTATGATGATACCAGGTTTTGTCACAATTATCGTCATATAAGTGTCATAAGCATGACAAAAAAATCGTTCGGCCCGAAATGTCACGGATGTGTCTTTTTTGTAGTGATGGGATAGGGATTATCTTTCGCCAAGTTAACCAATTCATGAAGAAAATCGGCCTTGAAATCATCCTGGGTTGCCCCATACACGGCGACGAGGGTCCATGTGAAGTTGTCGGCCTTGTTGCGAATATGGAGTTTAACGTGAAACTCACCATCCGAACTAGCCAAAACATCCATAGTCCCTCTATTTACGCCAAGTAAAATGCCCCCAAAATGACCTCTAGGCGGTCATGAAACCCAAGTAAAGTTTATCCCGCCCGAAAGACGGTTAAGTAGACTCACTGAGAAATCACATCTCCCCGTTTCAGAGATAGCCAAAAAATCTAAATTATATTCTCTATTACACTCTGCAATGAATAAATGTTTAGCCAAGTCACGAAGATCTCTGCTATTAAAAAACATTCCATTCATGAGGAAACAATAGGAGATTTAGAACACTTCGCCCTCTTATGGGACTTACTAAGTTTTTTCGAACGTGCGGTCTTTGATTTACGTCCGGATGATGTAAGCTCAATCAATGAACTAAGTCCAAGTTCATCTAGACCCACGTCCGAAACCTCTCCAACTAAATGAGAGAGTAGCTAACCATCTGATGTGGCATGCAACTCCTCCTCATCAGTATGGGAGGCATAAGACTTGCTAGAAACACATAGAGTAACCTTCAAACGGTCATATTCCAAGTATTTCAAAGCGTTAGTCGAAATAAAAATATCCTTCTCATTCTTCACAAGAGTAACACCCACATTATTTAACTTAGACATGATGGCAGTATTGGAAAAAGCTAGAAAGGATTTGGGTGACGACGTGATACCTTGGTTGTGCTCTGCTTTGCGCCGCATAGCCTTGGTCAAGGAGTCCTCATCAGTGTCCATCGTCTCGTCGTGGGCAACCGCATGCCGATTACTTTGGCATGTGGGTGTCTCTCGGTGGAGGTAGTCGCACAAGATTCGCTGCCGGAGGAGGGGATGAGGGTGGAGTAGCAATCCCATCCCCAACAGTCTTAGACAAAGTCGTGCGTGAAGACGCTGATGTCGATGAAGGAGTCGTGGACGTCGGGTGTGCCGCCGCGGGCGCCAAGGGATCCGCCATGTTCGCGATCGCGGGCACAGAGGGGTCCGCTATGACCGTGGTTGCCGTCGCCGGGGGATGTGCAGTTGTCGAGGGAACCACTATGTTAGTGGTTGCAGTTGCTGATGGTTCCAAAATGTCTGCGGTCACGATGGCCGCGGAGTCCACGGTCGGCCTGGTGGCCGACGCAGTTGCCGCGTGACCAACCAGGGTCGGCACCGGCTGCCTCGGCCTAAAGGCCAAAAGGGCATTAGCTGATCTCCCATGCACGGTCTCCGCAGCCGAAGGAGCAAGCTGACACAATGTCGATCCATCGATGCATATATTTCCACGCAGTACACCATCCATGCATGTATTTCCATGAAGTGCACCAAGGTGAGCCTGTACACCCGAGCATGTGAGGCTGCCTGCCTACTCATCACCACAAGCGTGAGACATCACAGTACCTCTTGGGGTCTGCGGAGAGGAATTAAAAGGAGTCATCGCCAAGACCACAGGGTCGGCCCTCTATGCACTCGGAGAATCAACGCTCGCTAGCCCATGCTGTTGCACTTGAGTCATTTGAACATCTTTAGTAGTAGCCTATCTAGATGACTGCAAGTTGGAGGAGAGAGTAGCATGCTCAGTGGTATCCATGTCATTATCCCTCTCCTTTTCATTGTTATGATCATCCGCATCATCACCCTTTCACCTCCAAATAAACGGGACAAAATCCGGATCTGATATGAAGTTTGCTGGTTCCCTTCTGTACCTGAAAGCATAGCCCTTGAGTTTAACCACCACATCTATGTAAATGAAATGTCCAACATCATCTTTCTCCTTAGACAAAATATGAGTGTTAGTCATGGCTACCAGTATACGGACTATCCCACGACGTCTCAAGCTGATGAGATCAATGTCCAAGGTCTTGCCTATTAAAGTGCCAACTGCCCAGAGGCCCCAAATGTGTCGAACCGTGTGAGGGACACCGTCAACATGAAGCCAAACTTGCTTGAGTTCCAACTTATGTGGGATCTCCTGAGATTTCCATGCAGAAATGATGATCTGGCATTAACTGAAGGCACATTCATCTTAATATCGTCAACTCTGTTCAAATCCTCAAAATTGGGGAATCTAACAAGATAGACATCCTCTCCATGTTGTATGGCCTCCCACTTCCACTGAGTCAGAACCGGGCATCTCCTCGCAATCTGGTTCTCAATAATGTCCGCAGGCACCATCACACCGGCAACTCGAACACAAGAGATAGGAGTCTGAGCCGGTGTCAGGTGATCTTTCATAACACAATCATGTAACTGAGCAAAATAAGTCTCTTCGGCATCCACTCCCGAAACAAAAGCATGAGGCTTAGGGAGCTTAAGAACGGGACAACGCAGCGCTGGATGTGCATTTTTTTTCACAAATATAAAAATAATGCTGAACCGGACAATCCTCAGCTGCATGTGTGTCAACGCACACTTCCAACAACGAGCCCCTTTTCTGGCTTTTAGCCTTGGTCGTGGGAGGGGCCCCCTCTACAATAGGCATAAGAGTCATCGTGGAGGTACAGTGATCCCAGTTTCTTGTACTTGTCCATGTGGCTGTTGCGATAGCTTCTGCATCTGCGGTCTAGTCTGCTGAACGTGCCCAAACTGTTGCGCCTGCATTTGTTGCTGTGGTACATACTGATTCGGACGCTGTTGCTGAGTAGCCATGTATTATGTTGGGTATTAAAAGCCTTGTTGCAAGTTACCTCCAAGTAGGGACCATTGAGGCGGAAGTGCCTATCTGAGCCCGAGCTCAAATGTGCTCTTTATCTCGGTCGCCTATTCACATCTAGATTCGAACCTCCCGTGGTATATAACTATGTATAGCGATCCGTACTTTTCGTAAAGTCTGCACACTGGCCCACCGATGTCGGCTCGTAAGTGAAACAGTTGCCGTTAAAAATCCACCCGCACAGATGCCCACTTACGGTATGGGCCACGGCTCGATTGCAGCCTAGCCTAACACCGTCCGTTTGCAGCTGCAAATTTACTGCCCCCACCTCCCCTCCCACCGCAAGATTGGTTGAAAGGAAAATCGCCGCCGGCGGCACCTAGCACTCTGTCCTGATTCAAACCCAAGAGCCGCAAGTTGCTTCATGCCATGACTTTCTCCTCATCGTCCCTGCTGGTCTCCACCGCAGCCCATGCCTCCGGCGGGGTCGGGGTCGGCCGGCGACATCCTGCCTCTCAGTCCCTACCCAGATTGCGGCGACAGCGTTATCACCTGGATTTACAACAGCGGAACTAGCATATCTAATTTTTTGAACCATGCATCATGGTTTTCTCTACGGCAACAACATACTGTATCTCGTTCTGAAAATTTTAGGTCCAAAATGGCATAGCCATCCTAAGAGAGCAAACGCCCGTTGCCTATCTCACCTGAGCACAGCGCGGGGGTACATGCAACTGGACATGATTAAGTTTGCTGATAAGCTTTTATCCGCACTCAGCAAGAGGTGCACTAAGCAACTAACCCAATGCATCAGAATACACCTAATATGTCGTGCTCGAGTAGTCCTGAATACATTGCCATAGAAATGCATACCAAAAACCAAAATGATACCATCTAGACTCCAGCAGACCACCAATCTCCTAGTAGAACAGAACTTGGATCATGAAGCTTGGAGCTCACCCTTATTTCCTTTCATCGAAATCACCTCATATGCAATCAAGTTTCAGAGGTATGCAAGGCAGTGCTGCAGCATACAACCAACAATTGTCAAAAAACAACTTCGGGGCCAATTTGATCGTTCAGAATAGAGCTATCCTCACTGCAGTGCTGCAGCTCACCCTTGTTATCTGACTTTCCAGGTACAAACCATTGTACTCACGGATGTAGTGAAAGACATACACGGATCCACCCAACTATCCTCACTGCCATAGAATATGGTGCACGGCAAGTGTCCAATCGCCGTCCAAAAAATATCGGCAAGGGATAAAAGCATCATGGGCCATAAGCACTTAAATCTCACAGCTCTCATGCATGCCGTAGTTGTATGCTATGCTCCACCCCATTACCGGCATGTGCCAACCTGGAATGTTTTGCATGAATACATTCGCGTAGACTATCAAGCACCAGTTTGGCATTGGCCTCATGCTTAATGTGCATGTCATCGTCCTAGCCAGATGTCTTGCAAGGATCAATGACAAACAATGTTCGCTCCTCCACATCCACAACATATGGCGAGAAATACCCCGTCAACTTATACCCGGTTTCAGGACAATGACATTGCCTGAGGGGTTCTCAGCAAAACCCATCACTTTTTTATTGAAAGCACTCAGGCAAGACAGACAAAAGGCCCTGCTGGGTGCCGCCAGCTCCTATCATGAGCCTGAAACTATAACTCTTCCAAAAAGAGTTCAGACAATTGTTCCGTAAACCAGAAATCACCCAGAGTATGAATCATACTATGTAACTTTATTTTCACAGATGGGAGGTAAGTGCACACTATCATCCACGTTATTATCAAAATTCTGAACTACTTGCACATTCGATTAGATTTTCCTAAAATGTCGCAAAAGCAGTAAGAACTGTACTAAAATGATTCATATCATGCAGCATTATTTCACAGCCGACAGTATCATATATGTTATTGTCAAACTTCTGAATGCTTGCACATCCGTCACGCTTTACTAACATGGTGCAAAAACTAGTAAGAACATTACTATTTTTGAATTTCTACCAACCAATAGCCCATACATATCTCAACATCACCTTTGTCATGCCAAATGGATTGATTGCACAATTTATCATATTGGTAATTGCATCCGTATGATAAACATTGTTTACTAAGTATCCCAAACTAATAAATAAACAAGCAACACAAGCAAGACCACACACACCAACGCGAGATTTGTTCCGTGCAAAATCAGAACGAACCTCTTAGACCATCCTGGCGCTTGAGGGTTCATTTCCCCCGTCGAGATTTCTGATTGTCTCTATGTGGTACAATGTACCACCTGTTATCCTCTGCTCGTAAAAGTCTAACCAGAGCAGGGCACTCAAGACCTTGTGTTGTCGACCCCAGCTTTACCCTGCAGAAATGTTCACACACTTTAAGCAATTACCAACACTGCAAGTACACCCAAACATAACTGAATTACTGAACACAAAATAGCAACAGCAAAATTAATAACTAACCGAGCACCCACAAACTATCTCCTGCATGCACTTTGTCCTCTTGACATTTAGCCATCTCTTGCCATACCGGATGCCAAAACCTTCTCCCACGAAAACAAGTTGTAGAAGTCATACACCTCGGCCACAGAGTCGAAAGTACCGTTAAGAATCGGTGTGATCACATTTTCAGATGGGTTCTTCGCGAAACACCTGACTGCCTTCTCAAACGCACTCGCACGAGGTGGGCATGGTGTTCTGATGGGGGCAGCAGCACCAACTCTTAGCCTGCAAACACACGCAACACAAATCATGAAATTTCTAACTGCATAAAGCAATCAATGTACAAAACAGAGCACATATAGCATGAATTTTTTTTCTAATCGCAGTGAGAAATCAGTCTACCAACACAGGCTCATATACTATGAATTTTCAAAATGCAGACACCAAGCATACTGCAAACACCAGTACATAATTTAGTAATTTCCTTACTGCAGACCAGCCTGAAAACATAGGAGCTCATATAGTATCTCTAAATGCATGGAGCAAACAGTCCACAACCACCAGAAAATAAATCAGAAATCTTTTCACTACAGAGAGTAATCAGCCCGCATTTGTACTTTCAGAGACTATAGATGCCTGAATTTTGTGAATACATAGAACAAATCAGCGTGCAAACACAGGCACATACATCAGGAAATTTATTAATGCTGAATCAACACTTGCTCTAACTGCATGATTTATCCAGTCATTTCTACTTTCATTTCGAAGTCACAGAATATCTGATGTAAGGCAAAGTTACTACTTCACCAACCTTTTGTTCCACCCTGGTGCTTGGGGATTCATCTTCCCCGTCGACAGCTCCAACGTTGGCGGCGAGCCCTCCCTTCTGTTCGCCGCCACCTCCTCCGCCAACAAGATTTGTGCTTCACCGCTATCCACCGTCAGCTGCTGCGCCGCCTCCCACTCCGCCTTCGGTGCCACTTCCAGATTGACAGCCACAGGAGCCGGCACCAAGCTATCCCCTACCTCCTCAAGCAGACTAGATCTGAATCTTACAACAAATCCATCCTCTGGATCAGCTAATGAGAGGGCTAAAAATGGAGGCAGCATCGCCGGAAAAAGCTAAGATCCACGTACCTGCTGATTGGCTGCATCAGAAAATCCATGGCGGCTTGCCGGCGGCGCTAGTTGCCCCTGTCCCGGAGTCTCCAGCTTCCAAATGACCGACGCCGTAGCCGAGAAGACTCGGTCCTGCCTTCAATTCGTTCCTGTCACCACTACACGGAAATCGAATTTCCTGGTCCACGGATCAGACGGGGAGACGGATTCTGATTCACGGCTCACCACGGAAGAGACCGACGGTCGTCCACTATGCCCGGCAGTGATGGCCCACCACCCAAGCGTGCTGCGTAGGTATTTTGCTACAGTACTTGATTTTCTGACTGACCACCTGCGCACCTATATAACCGTGGCACAGATCTTCGAGGTCTAACCGACGACCTAGATAAAGAGCTCATCTGAGCTCGTGCTCAATTACTCCACGTCCCCATTGAGGCTGTTATTTCTTCTTCTTCTTCTTACGTTTTTTAGCAGCTCCCTGATGGCCTACCATGAAAACTGCTTGTTTTTGCTGAACCGGAGCACCCCAGCCTGGAACTGAGCGGGAGGTGCCACTCCCGTAGTCGGAGCCATGTACATGGGAGCACGCATGTACTGCGTTCCATAATGCATTCCTTGGCCTTGCATCGGGTACTGCACCCCACCGTACGCATACGCGAGAGCCGGCCCTCGCTGTTGTTGAGGAAGAGCAGAGGTGTTGGCTGTCCTGAACCCGCCAGCAGGTGAGCGAGAAGACGTGGGGTCCAACCCCATGAAGGATCCATGAACGAGAGGCCCCGATGCCTGCCCACCAGTGAACGAGGTGTGCTGCGGCAGCGAAGGCACGCCCACCATTGGCCGCGGCCTGGATGCGACGACCATCGCATAGGAGCGCGATGACCCGGCGCTGGTGGAGCCCATGGGAGTTGGGATCACCGGCAGGATGACACAACCCGGCGAGCAGATTGGAGCGGCGGAGGTCGAAGGGGAGTCGGCTGCATGCAATGGAGCCGATGACGAAGGCGAAGGTGCTGTCGTTGTGCGATCGATCGTGAGCGGGGCTGGCTGTTTAGAGTTACCTGGCGAGAGATCCCACGAAAACTCATGGCCCGAGGCATGCACCGCATGCAGGATTAGCCCACTAGACGGTGATGGCTCGTTTTGAATATCCGGATGTTGGTGGAAACGACATCTATGGAATTACTGGGATCCCTTCTACGGTTGACGGACGCGGGGTTGTTCAAAGAGCGGGTCTAGTAGCCAGCACAAAGATAGTTTACCCAGGTTCGGGCCGCAAGGATGCGTAATACCCTACTCCTGCTTTGGTGTATATTTGAGTGTTCTTGAGCTTCCGAACTAGCTGCGGTGCGTGCATAGTCCAAAAGATCTGAATCCTTCTCCACTACGCCTCGGGCCTCCTTTTATAGTCAAAAAGGGGTCCCCACTGTGGCACACAGGAGGTTGAAAGGTAAATAGTGTACAAGCTTATCGCCTACCATTACGGGACAAGGCGCATTAAATGCGCTCCTTAGGTGTCCTGTTTCTTTATTGGGGGATGGCAACGAGGCCCGTCCCGTCCATCGCCGTTCCGCCTTGCTCCGACACGCGTCCAGGCCAACGAGGCATGCAGCGCCACGTAAGCTGGCAGGCTGCTGAGATGACGTGCTGGTAGGGTCTTCACGAAGATCTACATGCCACAATGTAGGTGCTTGACTAGCTGGATTAGCATCCACGTACTACCACGTGGGTACTAGCCTCAGTTGGTTGGTTGGCCGCTGAGCTGGGGCGATGACGGGGCGACAAGGTCTTGTCGCGGTCCCGCGTATATTCCCGTCAAGGGTCTTGCCAGGGTCTTGTGATCGCCCTCGGCAAGAGTCTTGCCAGGTCCATGCGAGTGTTTTCGTCAAGGAGCCTTGTCGGGGCCTTGGGGGCATCCTCGGCAAGGGGGGCTTGCGATTGTCTTGTCTTCTGGTCATCGTCTAGTCTTGTGGGCTCTTTGTCTTCACAAAGATTTGTATGTCACCATGGAGGTGCCTCCCGAGCCTTGGTTTCAATGTGGTTGATGGTGTTGGAATCCTTGGGCTCAAGGGTGGCGCGCTCTGCTGGCATTGGGCAAGTTTCCCTAGCAAGGCTCTTGCCGGGGCTACGGAGGCCGCCCCGGCAAGGGTCTTGCCGGGGGAGTCCACCTCACTCTCTTGCTCTTTGTGTCTCTGGTCTTCGCGTTGTTCTGGTTGTCTTGTGCTTTTTCTTCCTCTTCCCCGCTAGGTATGGCCGCAGGCGCGGCTCTAACTACCCACGCACAAGTAAAGGGGTACAAAAGAGAGCCCCTACTTTTGTGCACCAACAAGAGCCCCCGGGCCTGGGCCATACATAAGCGTGACGCGTTGTTGGGCTAGGCCCAAAACGGTGCGCGGGCATGCGTGGCCGAGTTTTACTGCTGTAACTTTCTCGCCTGTCGCACTTCCCCATGATCCGCGTCGAATGCGCGACGCGGGCGTCATGTGTGACGTGGGGGTCATGCGTGGGGCGGTTGCTTCCCTCACGCGTCACATCATAGTGAATGGT
The DNA here is from genome assembly GCF_002162155.2 of Triticum dicoccoides. Lineage (NCBI taxonomy): Eukaryota > Viridiplantae > Streptophyta > Magnoliopsida > Poales > Poaceae > Triticum > Triticum dicoccoides. The sequence continues at coordinate 226,662,802 of NC_041384.1, read as the reverse complement.
AAAGAGGCGGCCCGCGCCTTCCCCATAAGAAAAAGGGGAACTGCGGGCGCGCTGCTCATTTACCCTCTGTGCCTCTCCAATTTTGGAACCGCCGCCCCCCTTCTTCTTCCTCAAGCGAAAAGGCCGAAACTCCCGCCTCCATCCGCCGCTGCCACGCCTCCATTGCCCCCAATCTCCCACTACTCCAGATTCTTCACCTCTTTCCCGGCCGCCATGGCACCCAAAACTAGTAAGGGCAAGGGGGTGGCCAAGGACGCCAAGGAGAAGGAGATGCCGGAGAGCGAGTCGGCGGCACTTCAGACACATCTTGCCTTCTTTCCCTCGACGGTTGATGCAGTCCACCTCAGGGACAACTTCAAGCCTCTATGGGGGGTGAAGACGACGGGGCATCCGGCTACGCACATCATCCCCGCCGATTTTGCCAAGGCCAGCCTGAATCAGTATCCTTTCTTCGTTGACTACTTCTGATGCGGGCTTTGTCCCCCTTTCTCTGACTTTTTCAACGATGTCATGCACACCTTCGGCTTCCATCTTCTTGATTTCACGCCGAATGCCGTGGTATGTTATGGACCTCTTCGCCCACCTCTGCGAGGGCTTTGCCGGAATGCTTCCCAGCACGGCGCTTTTCCGCCACTATTTCTTTCCCCGTATCTAGGCGGGGGGTGCCATCTCCGGCTGCGTCACTTGGATCCCACGGACCCAGGAGAAAGGCACCTATCTAGAGGGTGCCTAGAAGGAGAGGTGGGAGGAGTGGCGGGGCCGGTGGCTATGGATCGAGGAGGAGGACCCGCAGGAGTTCTGCCAAGTTCGTCAGAGCCTGCCAGTCCACCGCAAGGACTGGAGCGACGCTGACACCGATGACAAGAAGCTCGGGATTTCTGCCACTAGGATCCATCGCCTCACTATGGCCGGGCTCACCCTTGAGATGATTGGGGCCGACTTCATCCGCCGCCGCATCGTCCCACTACATAACAATGGGAGGCCGACCTGGCTCTTCAGGAACGCGGCCGATGTCATGAGGCTTCGCCCTGGCTTGAAGCACAACTTCACGGTGATGGGGCACGCTCATTTTTGTCAGCGGCTTTTCTAGCTCGATGTGGGTGACGATGGTAGGGCTGAGAGAGTCGGCAAGGCCGTGAAGGCCGGCAAGGTCGTCAAGGGGCCTCTATTCGGGTTGCCGGCGGGAGTGGTCCCACTGAGCAACAACTCTCGCCAAACGGACATCAACGCCATGATGCCGGACTTCAACGCGCACGGCCTTGACCCAAGTTGGGCCGAGCCGGAGGAGGAGAGGGTCCAGGAGTTCTTCAACAACCTGTCGGAGACGTATGTCCGCGTTGGGCCATTGCTTATCAAGGACACCACCAAGGAGGAGCTAGACTACATTGCCGCCAGGGCGGCGGAGGCGGCGCTTGCCAGGGAAGCTGGCAGCATCGACCACGTGGAGAATGAGGCCGAGGTGGCCGCGGAGGAGGAGGAGCTTGCCGGATGGGCAGAGCCTGCTGGGGAGGCCAGTAGCGCCAGCACCGGGGCCCCTCTCATCGAAGATGTGGTCAAGGAGTCGATCGAGGAAGAGGCCGGGGCTGACGACCCTCCTGCAACAGGGAGAAAATGTGTCCTGTGGTGCACCAGCTCTAGTGAGCCGGTCTGGCCCAGCAGGAGCGGACAGCGGCAAGAGGCCCAGGGGGAGTCCGTGCGCCTGACGAGGGCCGCGACAGCGAGGAAGATGGTGAAGGCCGCGGTGGGGAAGAAGAAAGCGACCACCTCTTCTTCATCCAAGTGTCGCCGGACTCCATCCCCTTCCCCTCCTCTTGCAGAAGTCGACACAGAGGTCGTCTTCGATCTTGGGTCTCACAGCCCAAGGAGGAAGAGGAAGGCAGCGGAAGAGGAGGTGGAGGATGAGTAAGCATCTTGCCTTTCATCATCTCCGTTCCTTCAGACCGCGTTGGTTTCCTTGACTTGTTTTTACTCTTGCAGGGATATGGAGACGCTGGCACAGAGGATGGCGAAGAGGGCCAGGGCCTCGACGGGCGGCCAGCCCCCGGCAGGCACCTCGAGTACACCGATGGTTGTGGAGAGCAGCCCGGATAGCAGCCCCCGGCGCAGCCCCCAGCGTGTGTTCACCGCTCGCTCCCCATCAACGTGTGTTAGGGTATGATCCCTTGGTGCTGACCTTGTCGTGGTTGCAGGAGGAGGACGGCAGCAGGAGGAGCCACCGAGGGCCAGCCCCAACATGCCACCCCTATCAACCACGCCGCCCCAAGGGGCGTCCCCGGCAAGGGTGCCAAGCACCGAGCCCATGCGCACGGAGGACGAGGTGAACCCGAGCACCGGTGGCTCCGTCCTGACACCAAATATCGGTGAGGAGGGGGCCATTTATTCCCAGCCCGACGTGGGTGAGTAAATTGCCCTTTGTCCCTGTACTTGCATTTTCTTTTCAAACCTTGGTCTTGGCTTCGCCTCATTCCCCTCCTCGGTATCCAGACTCTTCCCCGATGGACCGGGAGGACATTGACACCGTCATTCAGGAGGTCGCCAGGGACGCTGAGGCCACCAAGATCGCCGCTGAGGAGGCCGCCAAGGGTGCTGCTAAGGATGCCGCCAAGGGGCCGGCCAGGGAGACCGGCAGGGCCGCTGTCGGGGAGGCCGGCAAGGGGCCTGCCGGGGAGGCCGGCAAGGCCGCTGCCGAGGAGGGGATGGTTGACGACCAACCTTCCGTCTCCGCTGCCTCTGGCTCAGGCAAGTACCTGAAGGTGAGCGACGACCTATTCGTCCACCTCACAGGGACG